>NC_142619.1:30370833-30521111 GCF_059453375.1 Lepisosteus platostomus
GACCCTCACCCCTTTTGATGTAACATTTTCATAAATACGTGCCCATGATAGAATTGTGTAGATTGTGGTTTCAGGATTGAATGACCAACCATTTAGGAGACAGATTCTCAAAATGTATCCATTTTGGACTCTCCCACCCTGCCATAAGATGTCCTTATCCAGATATACATAGCAGGGTTATTGATATGGTTGGTAGGACTCCTAAATAGGGTTGTCAAATTATTTAACCATTTGCATTGAAGAAGTAGTTAAGAATAAGACATGATTTTTGGTAAACTATTTTTTTTAATGTTTTGCAGATGTTGTAGTTTAGACCCTTGTTCATAACACCTGAAATTTGTGTTCCTGAGGGGTGCTGCCATTGGTTGAGGCACAGATTTCACTTGAATATAGTTTCAGGTATACCCTTAGGTCAAGCAAAGCCATGTGACTGTGAGCCTCACTTTTTAACTTGGCCTTTTGCTTTGTAGCCACAGTTCCAGGGCTTTTGATGCACATCCCCTCTAGAGTGGGTGTATGTTTTGTCCAGTGCAGTGGTTGGCTTCATGATGTCATCACATCTTCAGCAAATCTGCAATGTTTTGATCAGGACTGCCAGGGAAAACAAATGATTTGGAAGGTCCGTTTTCGTACACTTCTACCTCAGGTTGCCTTAGATCAACAGAAGCCACCGGTCCCTTGCATACACTCCTGTGATGAACACTCTAAATTCGTCAGAGGACAAAGCATCCTGTAATCTGTGATCAGTTCTTCAATGTGAATTGTTGAGTAGACAAAAACATGCACCTTGGTATTTGTATTGAAAATGGGTTTAGGGTGAAGAAGATTCTATGTGCCAGGCATCTTACCTAACTGAACCACTTCTTGAGAAGCTTATTCAGGCAATTATGATGTATCCTACTTCAAGAACAGGGATTTTCCTTTGCATAGATGTGCAGTTGGTGTGGAGTTGTGTTGTTTGCATTAAAACCATCTTTTGTTTCCAGTTGTATAACTGTTCCTCCCTCACTATAACGATGTATTTTACCATGTGCAGTTGCAAAGAAGTTCAACTCTGTTTCCACAGAGTTAGAAGCAAAATATTCAAAATTGTGGCAGGGATTTTGGAAGACTTTGTTTTTGAGGAACTTTAAGATGTGCCGTAGAAGGAGTCTGTGGTTGTCATGGGTTAGGCATTTGGAAATTGCAGCATATGAAATAGTCCACGTTTAATGGCTTGTGAATAGTTGCAACAGTAAGACTTTTAACTTGCATGACCAAATAATTTTTTGGCCAAACCAAGAAGGACCCTACTTTTTGAAATGACTACTCCCTCCACTTTTTATAAAATCTCACCATTGTGTTGCTAAACATGCTGACAGAGAGCAAGAGGATTTCTTGTGAAGTAGTTGTATTACTGGAGCTCTTTCAACCCTCCTCTTTTTTGCAATTGGATTTGCCAGTATTCCTGTCTCTTGAAGGACCCTTTGCTGTCCTCGACATAAGTTGTATTGAACTAATTGGCAGTTTTCCATGTAGACCAAGATCTTGGAACAGCTGTTAGAATTTGAACTTGCTGACTCAGATTTTCTCTTGAATTATATTTGCCCTTTTAGCTTTAGCTTGGGTATTTCCTGATGTTCCTGGTAATTATTGTTGATGGTTTCTTTTTTTCCCTGTCTTTGCTTCTAAAAAAGCATTTATCAGGTTTTTATTCAGTACTTCCCCAATGTTCTTTACCGGATGCATTTGATAGAATATTCCCATCATTTGATCCAGAATCTTTGATATCTACTGATCTCTTTAAAGAGACAAGTAGTAAAGGACGTCTCCATATCTGCATCTCGAGGGGTGGATTCTCCAAAAAATGGTTCATCCTCATTCAGAGATGTTCAAGTAGGTAGCTGCGTCAGCATGCGAAGGCTGCAAAGGAACATGTAAAGGTTTATTCCATGCTGAAAAGAAAAGAGACAATGTTTTGGCTGTGGAGCCTTCTTCAGGTGTCAAGTAGGTAGCTGCAGAAGGATCCACAGCCGAAATGTCTTTTCTTTTCCTTTCAGCATGGAATAAACCTTTACCTGCTCCTCATTCAAAGGTGCTTTGTTGGCCTTTATCGAGAAGTTAACAGGCTAATTTCAAACAGGATTAATATAATGTATACCCACAAAAACAAGTGCTCTGAACACCAGCCTGCTTCCTTATTATTCCTTATTTACAAGCCTTGTAAATGGTTGCAGCAAGTCTTCAGATTTGTAGCATTAATAAAGTTGCTTGATATGAATGCCATTTGTGCAGGTAACCTCCCCTTCAGTGCCTTGTGGCACTCAACAAAGCAGAGATTTTGGAGAAGATTTAAAGTGAGAAACAATCTCCTAGTATTGGTAGTCAGCTGTTGAGGTGTCCTACTTCCTAAATTTGGAGTGAGAGCAGGTGCACACTTTTGCCTAGAGTTGTCTTATGTGCTTAGGGTATGATTTTTTTTCTGCATTAGTCATGTGCCAATATGCTAGTGTAAAAACTGAGGAAATATCTGATGGTCCTCTCCTTCTGACATTTAACAAAATAAAATATTAAAATGTATGTTGCCTGGTGGATGGAATGCTAATGTGTTTATTGAAGATATAAACAAGGGCCTATTTTTTAATTTTTCTTAAGAATGATAAATGAAGTTTTCAAACAAGTTTGAAAGCTTTAAAAAATATCAAATTCATCCTTCCATGTTTATTGGTGATGAGGGTATGGATGTCTTGTGGTAGAGTTAGGGGTTTACAACACTGCTGTTGTACCTCCAACTAGGTATTACACCCAATCCGTTTCAGCAACAAACCTAATGGGTGAAATAGGTGCAAATGTACGTCTTTTTGGACAAAAGCACGAGTGACAGAACATTCCTGAAATCAGTGATTTCTTTCCATTTTTGGCAGTTTACTCCTGAGGTGACTTTGGGAAAGATTGTTGCGAACTGGATAAATATTTGAAATTAAAACCAGCATCAGCCAAATTTTAAAGCAGGATGCAGTGGTAGGACCTCAATAAACTGCAGTACTGCAGCTTTGGTACTGAACTGTCTGAAAGCACAGCTACTACAGCCCTTCCTTGCTTACCATTTCTTTGCGACATATCATATTCCAAATGCCACGTGTCTTAAAAAGACTAGAATCGGCATTGTTGTTTAACCAGAAGCTGTTCTTGTGCTATCATGGTGCTATGGCCGAAACATGTGAATCCAGTTGCACTACTTGAACAAAAACCCATCAGTGATGGCTGGCTGCAAATTATAGACAACCAGTTAACAGAGATGCTTATTTAATGTTGTGTGGTGTGTTGATGGTTACTGTTCTCCTAATGTTAGCGTGTACATACCAAGACACGGCTTTCCACTTTAGTGTTGATTTTTTTCAGCAAGGTTTTAAATTATTAAATTATAAGTTAAATTACTTTAGCTGTCAATGTTTCTACACAAATAGTTTTTATCAGGACATGTACATTTGGCACAATACAGATCTGATACCAGCTAACATTAATCTGAAACCATACCAAGTGCACAGTAGCCTAATTTTTCAAATAAAGAATTTGTCAGTCAAAAGCAGCCCATTAAGACATCTACATAAATTAATATGTACAACACTTCAAAAATATGATAACTGTTAGATAAATCTCTTCTAAATCTTTATTTACAGAGTGTACAAATATTAGTTATAGATTCAAGTTATACTTATTTTTCTCAATACATTTTTTTTCTATTGATCAATAACTATAAAAGAAACCCCATTGTGTATTTAAGTATTAAGATTAAAAATACAAAGTGGTTCCCACTTCAAAAGGATAGTATTAATATCACTACATCTATAGATTTGTCATTGCCTCTATATCTAAGTAAGAAAATCGCATGATTAGCAACTACAAAATAAGCAGTCACTGGACAAGTCAAATGACAATGCCAGATTGATTTTCCATCACTTCAAGTATTGTTGCAAAAATAATAGTAATAGTAATAGGATAGATGTTATGTAATAGTTATATGATGTTAGCCTCTATATTATTCTATACATTAGTTTGAGTACAAGACATTTCTAAAGAACAAAATATCCCATCTGTTCAAGGAATAATAAGCTTTAATTTTCCGTGAGCATTATGGAGGTAGATAAGAGGTAGCTTAAAGGACAAGTAGTTTAACTACCAGACTGATCTTCACAGTTGGTGTAAGTTGTAGAACTCATCCCATATTTGTAACCTTCTCCACTGGAACCATAACATTCACCATGCTAATTCACTCAATGTGCACATAAACTGACAAACTGTTTAATTTAAAAATAAGTATAAGTATTTACTTAAATACAGAAAGTACAGAGCTCCTTTTCCTAAATCTAATCCATAACACCAGATAAGATTTCCTTTTGATAAGGGAGAATCCAGTGGTGAAGTTGTAACTTACTCCTGTCTCCCTCAATTCTATATCCTCTTAAATTCTTATACATCTTTCCTTAGGATCTCTCCCTTTTAAGTAAACCACACGAGCTGCTGCTTGTCTCATAAATTCTGGAACCATTTGGTGTTTTCAGGGGCAGAAGGTAATATTGGGTGGATCTTGAAAGGACATGATTTTGAGGTCTTACAAATGTACGTTGTGGGTGGCATGGTAGTGCTGTGGTTAGCATTGCTGCCTTGCAGTGGTGGGGCCCTGGGTTCATTTCCAGAACTGGGGCGCTGTCTGCATGGAGTTTTTCTTCCTGCGAGTTCCCTCTAGGTGCTCCAGTTTCCTCCCACAGTTCAAAGACATACTGGTACGGTAATTGTCTTCTGCAAATTCTAAATTAAATGAGAATGCATGTTAAAATTTTAGGTAATGGGCAGCACATAATGTTTCGGTCTTTAACCTAGGAATAATCTTTTCTGTAAATATTTTTCTGTGGGAATATTTCTTTGTTCTTTGTCTGCTATTAGTCTTAACTATGACCTGTTTTGTGCTATCTTTTTTTCAGGTTTTAAAACGGCCAGAATATTTTGGGAAGTTTGGGAAAATACACAAAGTAGTCATCAACAACAGTACGTCGTATGCAGGCTCACAGGTAAAGGTCCAAACTGTTGTAAACAATGTGACGGATATGCTGTATGAGGTTAATATGGGAGCTGTAGGTTGGTTAATGATAAATTAAATTCATGGGATTCTTCACCTGTTATTTTATGACAAATTAACTTCTGCCGATTGTAAGAATGTAAAAAATACAGAACATGAGCTACTTTTCACTAAAAACTAGATAGCTGATTGCATCCTTGTGGACACATGTAGGAATTGTTTGTATTAGGGGTGTTAACTGTTAAGAGGAGGCTTTTGAGGTTAAGAGACTGTTAAGAGGTGATTAAAATTGCATTGTAAAGTTAATTAGCTTTCCAAAAGTCAAATGTATTCCCTTTTTTCCCTTGCGTTCAGGGTCCCAGTGCCAGCGCATATGTCACTTACATTCGATCTGAGGATGCGCTCAGAGCCATACAGTGTGTCAACAATGTAGTAGTAGATGGTAGAACACTCAAGGTAAGTTGAGGTAGTGTTTCTTAAATCTAAGAACAAGGAAATCCTTTGGAATTGAAAATCAAAGGTTCTTGTTCTGAGGATTTTATTTCTGAAGTGGCAGGTTGATAAGGAAACAGTATCTTTCCATGAATTATGAAAGTAACCTAAGAGTTATGAAGAAATTAGGAGTTCTCAGAACATTTGAAGCTCCCTGTTTTGAAGAAGTGGGAAGCATCTACTATCAGATTTTGACTCAACATTTTCCTATAGTCACTCTCAGTGACATGCCCTGTGATAAAGGGTATGTGTGGCCAAATAAACAGGTTATGTGCCAACAGACATCAGGATCTTTGTATTATGGCTTTCCCAATAAACTGAAGTAACGCACAATGATGTACTCAAAAAAGGCTTTCTGTTTAATAGCCACATCACAGTGCCAGGAATTTAGGTCTGATTATGAATTTCTGAAATGATTCTTGCAAAAATACCATTGCATTTGGGAAGAGATCCCAGAGTGTAAAAACGTATTGTAATTCTTGTTGTGAAACAAAAACATTTCTCGTATTGAGTTGTTCAATTTTTTTAGGTCTTTGATAAGGCTTGACAGTTATAGAAACAGTTTTTTTAGGTTTCTATGTGTGCTATTTGTGGAAATAGCTTTCTTGTTTTTGATATGTTTTGTACTTCATCTCTTTGTGTTTTTTTGCTCCAGGCTTCTTTAGGTACAACAAAATACTGCAGCTACTTTCTAAAAAGTATGCAGTGTCCCAAACCAGATTGTATGTATCTTCATGAACTGGGAGATGAAGCTGCCAGTTTCACAAAAGAGGAGATGCAGGTAACTGAACTTTTTTCCTCTTGAATTTATTAAAAAATTTACTGAAAGCTGTTTTTTGTGACTTTCTAAAACCACATAGTTTGGTTATAGCTGTTCCAATTGTGGTTAAACACAAATATCGTATTGCATTGCAGAACCTTTGAGCAGACGTCTTTGATTTCTTTTTGTCCAGGCGGGGAAGCACCAGGAATATGAACAGAAATTGCTACAAGAGCTGTACAAAATGAACCCTAACTTTCTGCAAACCTCAGCAGGTGGAGGGGAGAAGTCAAAGGGCAAAGCCAGCACATTGCAAAGGTATGAATTTTCCAGTATATATGGTAGAAGCTTAACTGGTTAATCGTGTTCATATCTATAACATTTTATTCATTATCTTTACATCTTTTTACAAGTTGTGTTGGGCATATTTTGTAATACATCTTCAGACTCCCACAGTCTGGATATTATTTTTGTCTACAGAATAAAATGTTATGAATGCAGCATTCACCAGTCTGCATAAAAACCTAGATAAGCTGAAAAAAAGACATAACTTGCTCCTTTATTCTATATGTGGTCCCAATAAATGATTTGATCATGGAACTAATGAAAAGGGAGCAGATAGTTTAGTGTCGGGTATAATGAAATGTTCTTGACAGGTATGGAAGAAATAGTTTTACTAAATGATTTTGTGTGTTGTTGACCATTGGACCAATTGTCAGTCTTTTCATACTGTAAAAGGACTTTTACTTGATGATGGTCATGTACATTTCCCTAAGCCAGAATTATGAAGGTGAGATGCTCAAAGTTTACTTTTAGTTTGCTGAAGTTTTGGAAATAAATCCATAGCAAGTGTTTTTAAATACTTAGATTTAAGTACTTTTGACCTATTTTGTTGATAAAGTGAAATCAGCTGGTTGTTAAGTTGGGACATGGAACTATTTTTGTAATATGACTTTATCACTGCAGGGAACCAGAAGAAATGGACATTTTTAGTAAATTACCTTATTTCTAATATTTAGCCAGAACCTGCTCTCCTTTTTCTTAGTATTCTTAGAGATCCATTTTTAATGAAGGATTTGTCTTTATTAGGTTTCGTTACAGTAATATGCGATGGAGAGTGAGATGAGTGAATAAAGGTGTAATAACACTTGTTAGCATCACACAGACTTGATGGTAATTTTTCCTTTTGTGTCCTGCTTATAAAACGATCCAAATCCAGTGACACTTTTTTTCCCCCTCTTGTGCATTTGTGTCTCTGTTACAGACCCAACAGTAACAACAAAGACGCATGGCCATCATTACAGAGTTCCAGTAAAGCAGTAAATGGGCTCGCAATTGAGCATCGGAAATCGCCTCCTCTTTTGGACAACTGTTCCGATCAAGAACACATGACGCCAGATGGACCTGACTCAGAGTTGGGGCAAGTAACCACCCTTTCCCCCTTCTCGTCGGCTTGTGACCCTGCCAGGTATCTGAACAGCAGCAGTGTGTCAGAACTGTTTCTCACTTACATAGGCACAGGAGGGAATGCTTTAAAGGCAGAAGGATGTTCACAGGTGAAGTGTGTTGTATAGGTGGTAGCTGTTGTGCCTAACCATGTGCAAAGAAAGCAAACATGTCATGTGTTTCAGCTAAACCCACAACTGAGATGGGAGCTCTCCTCACATTTGGTATTATATTACATTATGTAATACATCAGAGGGTTTTTTTTTCCTAGGATGAGCAATTTGCTTTAACAGCACTCGGCACCCTTACACATGCTCTATCAAATGTTTTGCAAAAGAATATCCCAGAAGAGCAGAGTGACAAGTAAAAATGTATGTGTATTTTAAATGGAGTGACATTACAGCATTGTGAGTAATGTTCTGTAAAGCTTCATCATTGCTTTTTTCCCCCAAATATTTTAAATTTTTGCTGTTTGATTTAATACGTTTCTGTAGTTTCTCAGATTCCACGTGGGTATTTCAAAAATGTCTTGGATGTCTCAAAGAGAAAAAAGCACAAACTTAAAAAAATTCCTGCAAATTTTTTTCTGATAAATTGCCTGTTTAGCCTTCTAACTGGCATCCATATAAGTTTTTCATGGTTACTTTCGTAAAAAGTAATTGCATGGATAAAAAGATAGTTTTAATCTAGACCTTTGTTTTACTTTGCAGTCCAAGCGACAAACCTCCAGAATCCCTTAATATAGGGAACGGTGAGAATTTACAACAGGTAAGAATAATTATCCTTAATAGTTAACTGTACAGAATATATTAATGTAGTCTGTACAGTGTTAATTTTCAAAGTATTCTTAAAATGGCTTTGTAGTTTCTAAACCGCTATGACTGGGTGGTACATAAAGGGAGACCAATAAAATATGAACGTCTCATATCTCAGCTGTTTTGTTCGTGACAGTGAAATTTAGGTTAAACCTAGGCTGAGGTGAATTGAGGCCGGGTGACAAGCAAATTGAACCACAGAAGTCCTGTGTTCATGAATTTAATTCGACAAAAAGATTTTGGTGGTACAATAAGAGAGGTGAGGCCCCAGAGCTTTAAGTTTAACAAGTCATTCCAATGTAGTTTGTTCTGTCTTTTGAAAACATAAGTCAAGTGACTTAGTGTTTTAACTGTTTCCTTTATTAAAGAATAACCGGTATTATGGGCAGTTATAGGCCTTATTGTATGTGTATGTACGTTTGTTACCGTTTGTACACAAAGTGAAAATGCCTTTTTCTCCAGATCCCCAGCAGCGATTCCCCCTCGCCCCCACCTGGTCTGACAAAATCGGCCTTGGTGGTCCCCATCAGCGCATCAAACCACAGTGCGCGCTCTCCCTTCGAGGGCGCCGCCGCCGAGTCGCAGTCTCTGTTCTCGGACAACAGTAACTTCCGACACCCAAACCCCATTCCCAGTGGCCTGGCTCCTTTCCCAAGCTCCCCTCAGAGCAACTCAGACTGGCCGACCGCACCGGAACCACAGAGCCTCTTCACATCAGGTACTTGCTATATAGAGTCTGAGTGAAGAGTTTCTTTCGGCCTGTGCCTGCAGGCCGTCACACCCAGCATGTCCTGCGGTATGGATGTTCATAGCAAGAGAGGTAATAGAGAGTAACTGAAACGGATGTCCTTGCACCTCCTCACGCTCTGGGTGAGATCTCATGGGTGGTTTCCCCCTTTTCTTTTGTTTGACTTTTGAAGAAAGTGTGTAGTTCTGAAAAAGTTTAAAGAACAGATCCTTGTCAACTATTTTCGTGCTACAGGCATAGATTTACTACAAATATGGAGTTCATTTTTTTCTTTGCGTATTTAAAGGTTCTTGTATAATTTAAGGTGTAAATGCATGTTCAGGACCTTAAATTTGACTGCCCGAACTTTTGAATTGTCCGGACTTCTTACGTGTTTGAGTAATGTAAATAGTGACCTGTATTTATATGTACTATTATGCATATATTAACTATACTGACACTGTGCTAACATATTACGATCTGCATCTGTCTAAAAGTCACCATTTACACTTCTAAACAACAGCAGAAATGTCATTGACGGTTATTGGCCTGGCACAGGACACCACAATGATCGGTAGTATTCGATAGCAAAAAAAAGTCCATAACCCCTGCTCTACCTGATTAAATTAAATATTTAGGCTTTCCTGTGGTTTAAGAAATTTGTAGGTTTGTAATTAAAAAAAAATGATTTTACACTTGGGACATCTGCCACTATCAGCGGTTGAACAATGGACAGAAAATATCATGCTTTAATGTCAGAGAAATTAAAGATGTCTCAAAATTACAATGCCCTTCATAGATGTCTGTCCCATAGGTATTAGGACAGCTAAGGCATAACATTCTTACTCTGGCTTTACAGTAAAGGAATTTGTATTTGTGATCATGGGATTAATGAGTATGTACAATGTAATACACATTTTGTCAATATCGTAATTCAAGTATTCGTCTGCTCATATTAGAAAAAACACCTAACTATTGGTACAGCAATTTTCAGAGCGTAAACGTCAATGTTTGGTTGCGTATTGTTGCCAGGCGATAACTGCATGAAGTCTGCAAACTGTAATTAATTGTGATGTTTTGGTGCAACCAGTTTGCATTGGTCCTTTTGGTTAGTGTAGTTAGCTTGTTTTTTTATGCTTCTCCGTGTGAATTGCAGTGCAACTGCATGTATATTGCATTGGAGTACAAAGATCGGTCGTGAAAGTTTTATGGACTGATACGATGAAGATAAATCTTCACCCAGTGAATTTTAAATATCTTGGATGAACTTACCCTTTCATAATTTTGTTTAACATAATCTAAAGAAAACAGTCTGAAGTTGTCATTTATATATATATATTACCTTTTGTGTCTCCCTGCTTTAGAAACTATACCGGTATCATCATCCACAGACTGGCAGGCAGCCTTTGGGTTTGGTTCCTCCAAGCAGCAAGAGGATGACCTTGGGTTTGACCCATTTGACATTACTCGCAAAGCTCTGGCGGACCTGATTGAGAAGGAGCTGTCAGTACAGGACCAGTCACCCCTCTCTCCAGGCTCTTTACACAATCCCCTTCACGTTCCCTCAGCCAAGGGGCCAGGGACTGGATTCATGCACAACCCAACGCCTTCCAACTTCCCCAACTCCGTGCTGCCTCAGCGGTTCCCCCAGTTCCAGCACAGAGCAGTATACAACTCATTCAGCTTCCCCGGCCAGCCAGCCCGGTACCCCTGGATGGGCGTCCCACGCAATAACCTCATGCACTTGAACCACACTGCAAACCCAACCTCAAATAGCAATTTCTTGGACTTGAGTTTACCGACACAGCACAGTACGGGCTTAGGAGGAATTCCTATTACAGGTAAGCGGACATTACACCTCTTGCTTTCATTTCATAACGTGTACATTTTGTTCAATTTCGTACATTAAATCCTAGTTTACAGATCTCGGTTGTAGTCTTTCATACATACTTGAAAAGATACAAAATATACAATATAGCTTTTCATTAAATGGCAATGAGAATGAACCATTTTGTCCAATATCCTGTTTCTTCCTAGGTTACAGATCCATCATTAAAGTATTCTAGTCAATTTCTTGTACACCATTTTTATAAAGAAGGGCTACTGCTCTTGTCAACAACATTTGGGTTTCTCTAAAATGAAAACGGATATAAAACGTTGAACTTCTGTTTTCTGACAGCGTCAGTGGATATCTGCTTTAGATACAGTATGTGTATTCTGCATGTTCCCTCGAGGTGGTGTCAATCACAGTTCTAGTGCTGCACATGTAAAGGTGAATACCTATCCAGGATATGGTGGTGAAAGTAAAATAAAAATGCAAACTGGTCTGAAGGTTTAAAAGATTAATGTAGGCTTTGTCAAGTTATACTAAAATAATTGGAAAGTTGTGTACTAGACTTTATTGCTTCTTATTCTTTTGGTGATCATTATAATTCAGTGTTAGGTGGTATTTGTTTGGTGGGATCTGGAGGCAAGAAGCCGTTCTCTTTCCCCCAGGCATCTGATGCATGAACAACCTGAAGAACTCATTCCCCATGCCTGCCCAAAACCATTGCGGATAGCGACATGAACAAACATGCTTCTTCTACTTCATTCTATAAAATGCTTCATGATCAGTGAACGCAAATGATATTTTTAGCTATCGTTTTAGATGTTGTGTTACAGTATTACAAAATAATAGCAGTTGAGACAGTGCTGCAGTCTTTCCGTACATGTGCCTTGTCTTGGTCTGTGCGAACAGTGTGTCGCCTGTTTTAACTCTAGTGACCCCTCCTACGATTTTCGTCCTTTGTGATGTTTATGAAAAAGTTTTCATTTTGTGAAGTCTTCATCTACAGACATCTGCACGTGTATAAAAAGGTTGGAACAAATAAGCAGATGGATTTCAATATATTCGAGCGTAATGGAATGAGTAGACTGTGGGTGGTTGTTTATTAATTCCTTGGGGTATATAGGAAGTACATGACCACAAGATGGCAGTCTAGTTCAGCAGCTCTTCCACAAGGTGTTGGATCTGTTCTTTTTATTTTTAGGCTTGTGCATTTCCTGATGAACCCCTGATGAATATAGTCTAATACTTAACCTTAGTGAATCAGTGTATTGTGTGTAGTGAAAGGTCCAATGTGAGTCATGCATGTTACTTGACAAAAATGTGCTTGATTGACAAAACAAGGTCTCGTAGTGTGCTTCAAAACGTACTTCAACGAGACCTTCCTCTGGCAAGAAAGCACTCCTTTGTTGACGCATATAGACGCACAGAAAGTCCTAATATCTACAATAAATCCACAGCCAGTTATCCTGCAGATTGAGTATCTTCTGATTTATTATAGTATATACTGTAATGTAAAAAGTGTTTTGTTTAGTGGTTATTATAGTGAGAGATTATTGGGAATGAACCTAACCTAGACATAATCAGTCTTGCTTTCTTTTGAATTGCTTGTTTCTCAAGATTGAATATTTGCAGCTTTTGCCCTTACCTCTTTACAAAGAAATATGACACCCTAAGTCCTTCATTAATTACAAACTTCCCAGGCCCATGGATTTTTCCATAGTTGAACATTACATATGAACATGGTATATGCAGTATAGAATTGCATAATTAGTTCACTTGGGGCTGAAATACAAGCACACACCTGATGAGGTTTAATGTACAAGCCATTTCTTAAAAATGACACCATGCAAAACTGTCCAGGGTTAAGAGTACTGTGCAGATTCTCTTAAGCATTAGGAAAGTGTTTTAGAAGTGAGCAGATGTGGGTGTCATTAAGGATAGATTAGTATGCAGGTTAATGGTATAATGATGAAAAGCAGCCTCCTCCCAAACATTGTAAATAAGCAATGGTGATGAATTGAGTTCTAAATGCAGAGGGCAAACTTAGATTGATGATTAAACCCTTTAAGAAGCTCTTAATGGTTTTATGTTTTCACTATTTGTCCTGCCATTTTAACCAGCAATCAAGAATGAACACTGCTGGGTTCACCTCAGGCTGTCTACTAACCACTGTAGTTGCTTTTAAAAAATTGAAAATGGGTGATCTCAGCAAGAATTAATCCCCACTTTCCCATTTTGTCCTGCTGCCTCATCTTTGCTGTATAAGTGATTAGACCAGTTGTGTAGTAACCCGATGTGCGTCCTATAAGAAAATTTCCACACCATGAGCATTTGTTTTTCAGTAGTGTACAAGTAATGACAAAAATCTACCCGTGTAGTTTTTCAGAGTGTGTCCTCTTCAGAAGCAATATGAACATATTACTTCAAGATTGTGCCTGAAAAGTGCCCTATAATTTGTAAAGACTTAAACTGCTTGAAAATATTTGTGAGGTTAATCTGTAGTTCATTTCTAGATTGATTGTTGGTTGCTAGTCTGTGTTTATATACGTTTTCATGGTTTTAGGATTCATTTCCATTTTTCTTTTATGTGCATCTCTGTGTCGGGGAGCTGTCAGGCTACTTCAAGGACAATTGAATTACCAGGCTGTCCAAACAGCACTGTAGGTATCACTGTATGGAGCGATATCGCACGTATCAAGATTCTGACTGTATAATCTGTATGTTAAGTTCTCAAATTTGATTACTGGAAGTATGTGCTTACCTTGTTGCTGACTCTGGACTCATTTCATTTTAAAGCCTTGGTATTGGCACTAGTATTTGAGTATAGATCTGTAGCTGTGAGCTCCCATTTACTCCCACACAGGCACTGTTTCCCAGTCTAGTATGTAGGGAACTGCTCTTTGTATGTTCTCTTTTAAAATGAATGCTTATTTAATCCTACTTGAAGACATGCTGATTGATGGTATTGTATATTAAGGTATTTTTCAGAATTGGCAAGTTGAAGGATGGATCCATTCCTTTAAGATAAACCACAGGGCTCAACGTTAACTGTGGTTTACTCTCCACAGTTTGCTTAGCAGTTTTAAAACACTCAGCATTTCTTCTGACCTTTTCCTTTTTATATATTTGATGCCAACAGGTTATCACTTTAAATGCCCACAGGCATGGCAGAAAGTATTAACACACATCTGCTGTCTAATAATATGCTCAAGCATCAGAGAATTTTTGTGTTGTATAAATATATATTTTCCAACATTAAATAATGCACATTTGTCAGGTCCACAAAAAATCCAGCCCCTCTACCACTGCATGTGGCCGTTGGTACATATAGAACACCATCATTTGGTGATCTCATTGGCTGAAGACTCAATATGAGTCAGGACTCCGTCTCTGAAACCAGCTTAATGAGTCTTCTGTGACCAACACATTGGACATGAAGACTTTTGTCTGCAGGTTTCGCACTGCTAGGTTACTGTGCTTCCATTGCATCAAGTATTTTAAAAAGAGAATGTTGTAAAGAACAATATAGAGAATTGTTTACCAGTAAAAAGAAGTGGATACTTACCAGATGTGGAGCTTCACTTAATACCAGCTGTGCAGTGTTAACAAGCTTTTAATACAGTTGCCTAAATGAAATGCAGGTATTAACAAACAATATGAGGAGCCACATAAAATAGGTTCTCGCATCTGAGGAACTGCTGAATGTACTTTACATGACTCCTATTCACAAACATGCATAGCCTAGAATGTAAAAGAAGGAATGATTGTGATCCACCACATCAGAGATCTGAAATGTATAACATTTGTGTGCTTTCATTTCCCCTCTAGTCTGCACTTTGTAGTGTAACCTTTAAATGTCTTTCCAGGGGAAGCGTGATTAGATTTGGAGGCGCTGTGCACAGGTAGCTCTGTCCAGGGCTGGCTCTGATTTGTTGAGGGAGTCAATGTATGGCTGTTGCTGCCCTGGCTCTGCAAAGAGATTGGCTGCAATGGAGCACATACGTTGTGACTGGCTACTCTGGGTCTAGCGCTTTCCTCTAGTGTGAGGGAGATTAATAATATAAGGAAGTACACGGGGAGCACGAGTCAGCTGCTGTATTTAGACCAGGCTTACTGTCTGCCTCAGCAGCAGCTCCTGCACACAACAATTTTAGCTCTCCTTGGCCCCACAATCCACCAGCTTCATTCCAAAAGCTCCTACTTCTTTTCATGCTCAGTCAAAAATGGTAATTCTGTTTAGGCAGTAGGTTCCACATATTCCTGCACCATACCAGCTGTATTTGTAAATGAGCAAGCTGTGAATTTAAATATGCTTGTGCTCTCTAATAAATGCCTCGATTCTGTGAGGGGGGAGGTATATTCATGTGGTGCATTGCAAGGGAAGAACTTTTCAGGGTACAGTGAAATTGGAGTCTTTGAGATGACTTATGACTTAATTTCAGTCCATTGACTCAATAAAATATAAATTTATTTTCGTAAGGTGGTCTTCATGTCCCCTAGATAACCCATATGGCCCCAGAAGTATCCTGACTGTTTTACGAAGCTAATAAGGACTTTGCTTTGAGCCCATGCTAAACTGTATCTGGACATAGCCAATAGCTCTATATCTCATAACTCTGTGAACTTTATGTATGTAGTGAATAGTTCTTGGAAGGTAGGCAGACATGACTTAAAAATGATCATTGTCCACTGATTGTTCCTTTTGTCCAGACCTTATATTTGTCATATTTTGAATGATTTTTAAATGCATAAATCGGGTCATGCATAAATTAGCCATGTCCATATTACAGGCACCTTGCTGATAGTGGCAGCACCAGGGTAACACACAGTTCATTTTGTGTTAGTGTTATTTACCTGCAGGACATTAAATGATGTGAAAACACTGAATTTGTATTTAACCAAAGCAGGGGGGTGGAATCAGCTTCTGCCGCATTCGACAGCATCGGCATGCTTCCTTCTGTGCTATACCTCACAAACAGTGCTGTGCAAACTGTATTCCTTCACCTTACAGGTGCTCTCCGATTGCAGTATTGCAAACTATTTTAGCCCTTTTACATAAAGGGGGGCATGTCCACAGTTCAATATTAAATACCTTTGCTAGTCAGAACCCTCGAATGGTTTACTATGATTTGGTTCTTTTCCGGATGTGCGTGTGCTCAGATTGGTGTCATTGACTAGAAGGCCTGTAATGGGCACAGAGTGGGCAGTCGCCTCCTGTGACACGTTTGGTTCTTTCAGGAACAGCAAATGTGTAGCCTTGAAAGACAGGCAGGCTGACATTCCCGAGTCATTTAAAACTGCCTTCAAGACTGCCAGGTGAGATTGAGTCCTGACAAATAACGGCCAGGGATAATTCAAAAATAGAATTAGCTAAGAAATATCTATGAAAAGAAATTCTTACAAATAAGAAATAGTATTAACATTCTATTAAAGGGTACATGTAAGTCCTTCATTGCTTGTTCGAAAGGATATTTTATCTTCAATCATAACTGTCAGTATCTATGACACTTCAAATATTGAGACTGTGGATTACAGATTTAATGCACACACACAATGATTTTTTGTGGTTATGAGGGAGTAAATGCATTTTTATATGTGCAAGCTGTTTTCATTTTTTTTGTAGACAAAGGGTATTTAATTCTAATTAGAAAATATTGCACAAGAATTTGGAAAGAGGAGTTCTTTAGGCTATGAAAAATGTTCGTATTGATATTCCAAAGTAGCAGTTATCTGCGTTTTGCAACCCCTGGAGCAGGAGTTTATCATGTGTCCTGACATCTAGATTTAACTTTTCTGCCAGTGGAAATGTAGGGATTAAAAAGCAAGAAATGTTCTGAGCTATCAAAAGAGTTCTGTGTTCTTTTCCACATGGAAAGTGTCTCCTGCAGAGATCTTTTTATAGCCTGTAGACCTGAGTTCTGATTTTTTTGGTACTAATCAAATATAGAATCCTGTTTTGTAAGAGATTTTAGCTATGTAATTTAATATGGTTTATCTTTGAAATATAAATGTGTGGCCCAACGTGGAATATCCTATCTAGGTTATGTTTAATTCAGGAAAATCAGGAATTCTGAAGCATTTGAGAAACATCAAGATATTTTGATATAGATTTTAGAGTTTAGTGTGTGTGTTAATCAGATGCATAATTTGTCAAACATCTGTGTGGACATCTCACTATTAATGTTTAATCAAAGGCATCTAGGTAGTTTTATTTAAAAGTATCATAGCATAGCATATCAGTGAAGCTCTCATTGACAAGTCAAAATTGAATTGGAGTAGTGTGAAAACTTAGGCCATGTCTTGTGATTTGGAGTATATGTAGAAAAGTTAACAATTGTTACTTTTTTAACCTTACTCCTTGTGAGTAATTTCTTCAGTTGGCAAAACTGAGCTGTTAAATTCTTTGAGAGTGGATGATGCAGCAGTCCACAGAAAAGCTAGGAGATTTTTTGCTAAACTGTTATATAGGAGATTTTTTGTAAACTGAAATATTTCATTTTCTCCTTTTGAATATTAGTCCTTGGATTTTCATTCTTTACAGCTCCTTTGACACAGATTGAAAGAAGCGATTATGCACCTTAATCCAGAATTAAACATTGCGGGGTGCTTTAGATGTTATGATCTAGATGTTATGATGTAGCAGATGATGAAATTTAACATGTATGTCTTATAAAGTTTAATGTTCCATTTGCATGCAAGAGTATGAAAATATGAACATTACTGTATATTGAGACAACGGTGACCAGCCTAACTGTGAAACTCTCTTTAGTCGGTCACTTCAGCAGTTAAATCATTTTTAATGTATAAAATGGAGATATAAAAAAACATAAGTTCTTAATGTGAATTTGTTGAGTCTATCAGGAAGACCATTTTCTTAAATTATGCGCTACCTCTATACTAAAAGAAGTTTAATTCCTGTTGGTATGTTTTCTAAATCTGAGGGTTATGTGCCTTTTTAAATACTTTTAAGAGGCATTTGAAAACTGTTTAAATCATTTTAAGACGGACTTTTCTTATTCATCAAGGTGTCACTCACTACTCATACTTCACCAGTTATTGCACTATGCAGGAGTGCAATTAAAACTGAATATGGAAGATGGTACCTGGCTTCTTTCAAAAAGCAGCTGGATGAGAGCCTTGGATCAGTTATCTAATTCTCTCGTGCTTTTCTCGAACTCTCAAGTTCAAGGGTTGAGACACTTGTGTTAGGTTTAGATGAAGTTTAGTGGCAGAGGTGCACTTCGTAGGTCTCACTTTAACAAATAGGAGTAAATACAATCTTAATACTTATTATTTAAGCAGAGTTTGCTGATTCATTTGAGCTCAGGTCTTCTATGGAGGTAGTAGTGGCTAATTATCCAGTCCTGGATTTTAAGAGGAATGATCGGAAAATGGCTGTAGTTTCTTTCTTTGTCTCTGGTAAGCTTGCTAGCTGGGGCACATCAAATGTCCAGCTGTAGTAATGTGTCTTAATCTGTGGCCAAAATAGTTCTGCAGCAAAGGGAAAATTGGAGGGTAGTCCTTATAATTGTGAATCGGTTACACAACATGATTTGTGAGAAGGAGAAGGACTTTGACATTTGACAGCTATAAAATCAAAGGCTTGATTCATGTGGACTACTTTTGCCAAGTTTGAATTCAGGGGCAAGCTTTTATACTGAAGGAGATCTTTCTCTCTTTCTTTCTCCAGAAAATAGCAGTTCTATAGAAAGTTTAAACGTGAAAGAGTGGCAGGACGGCCTGAGAGCTCTCTTACCGAACATCAACATCAACTTTGGGGGGCTGCCAAACTCCTCTTCCTCCTCCTCCTCTTCCTCCTCCTCCAGTGTCAACCACACAGGGGCGCCAACGAGCTCGGGGGGTGTCTCGCACAATCTGAGTTGGGACGGGTCAGGCAGCTGGATGGACCCCGCCATAATCACAGGTAACCAAGGCTGAGCTGGGCTGTAGCTAACCTCTCGTTGCTCCAGAATAGCCTGCGGTGGTGAACTTTCTTTCTGCACAGAAGTAGTCTGCGGTAGCTTGCAAACTCTCCATCTTAAAGCAGAACCATCAAACCCTAACTCGCCAAGTTTTGCTGTAACTTGCCATTAAAGTAAAACCCACATTAAAATTAATTCTGCAAAACACAATGAAAAATGTATTTTCAAAGCACTTTATATCAAAATAGTTATCTAATTCAACTTAAGGTTTAAAGAAATCCGGATAGTTTACCATGTCAATAGTTGATGCAGTAGATAAAATGCTCACAAAAGGTATAGGTGAGGTCTAGCGTGTTGTGTGTACTGCCTACGTGACGCAGTTGATTTGGGTGAAGGCTCCCTCTACTGGGAGTCGGTTATCATGGCTATATGATGATTTTGAGTGATGCCACAAGGTGTGTACTGCAGATGGGAAATACTTTGTTCAGCTTCTGGTGGTCATTGTAAAGTACTTTTGTAAACTTTAAGCCAAAAGGCATGGACTGTTTTCCTCAAACCAGCAGTTATAAAAAACAAACCTGAGGTCAGTGTAATTCTGATAATCCCTGTGATCTCACTTTTTTTAGTACAGCCATTAATCACCAAGAAGTCCACACAATGCATGAAAAACACAAGATGGCTTTTTTATTACCCTTGTGTGATGGTATGATCTAAGATGATTTACAGAATGTAAATAAAACAGATAAAGTTTACAGAATGAAGAAAATGTTATGCCTTACAAATACAACTGATATTTTCAAAAGTGTAATAAAATGCTTGAGTAACTTACGGAATGTGGTATTTTTGCAGTATTGAATTTTTATGAAGAAAAGATCAATATGATAAATGGAGTGTAGCAAACACCCTCAGTATGTTTATCTATGCTGAAAAAGTAGAAGGACTTGTAGTAGTTACAAGGGAGGAACTGGTCTGAGGAACTTGAGGTGCTTTACGTGTTGATGGTGCTGGAAGGAGAGAGAAGCGTTGTGTTCAGTGGTAGCTGGTTTCACGGCTGCAGGAATGGACTTGAATGGAATGGTGTTTTTTAGATAAATATGAAGGAATTTGTTACATTAATAAATATTTGACATGTTACTTTTCTGGGCTCTGTGGCGATTTAAGAGCATTTGTAGTCTTGGGCTGTGTTTCTTAAACTCCTGGTATGTTGATTGTCACCCATTCCAGAGCAATGCTGACCACTCCCTGCTGTAACCTAGTTACCTTCGGTAACAATACATATTGAATTGTGTCATTATGGACCCTTTTTAAAACTAAGCAGTCCTCAAAGGAGGAGGTTCTTGGAGAGCTGATCCCTGGTACCAAAAAAAGTGGGGAAAAATACTGACCCATGGGGGTCATCATTCAAATGAGATGTCTTCATTCTTCTCTTGTAATAAAAAGCTTTCTTGGGAGATGTAAATATAGTAGTTATGCCATGAGGAACTTGAAAGACCTGAGCTCCTGAAAATTGCCAGGATGAATTGGACTGAGGTGCCATCTAGAGCTGAGAGACCTATCCACAGGCACTCGACAAGAGTCATGGGACAATCTCATAGAGTGGCTTGTGCAACATAAAAACAAAGTATGTGCAGCTTGTATTGTTTCCAGCAGTGGTCACAACCCTGCTGAGGACAAATCTTTATCAGCACAGAGAATTTACCAAGGACTTGTGTGACAAAATGATGAATTTATATTGTTATTATTGGCCAAATTAGAAATTATAGCTCCAGTGTCTACTTCCGCCACTATATCCCGCTAGCCGTGTTCGTGTTATAAATGGGGAAGTGTTAGATTTAGAAAATCCTTTAGTGAGAGGAAATGGATTTCATCACAGTCCAGTGGTGGCCAGCAATACAAGAGTCAAAAGTAGAAGGATATTTAAATACGTTTGCAAATTGCTCAGGGTGTGTAGGCAAAACAAAATAAGGTCATTCAAAATGTAAACAGGGTTTTATATATTTTGTTGACCTTATGTATCAAAATACAGGAGATAGTTTTGAAGGTGTTAGTGAATCTCAGTTACACCACCAATACTTTTGGATACATCATTAATTACAAGTGTTGTAATTAATGGAGATGGAATTTAAATTGCTTTTGAAATGGGCTTGACCTCACTTATTCCATTTAAAATCATTAAATGGAAGCAGCATGTATATTTGTCAGCAACATTTAAAGGCGACTGATCCAAATACCATTAAGATTTTAATCTTGGCCAAAACCAAGACTTGCGATGAGTAACTTTGTATATATGAAGTTTAGCAGGCATTGAAGTGACCGAATCATTTTGTAACCAGTAGGCTGATTAGATTTCTTCTAGATGAAGACCTTGGCTTTTTGTTTTTACCTGGAAGATCGTAATTGTTTGGAAGTGCCTTTTCAACTGAAAATTCAAGATGAGTGTCTGTGCAGAACGTAGAGACAAGGTAATTAAGGAATGCATTGTCAAGGTCAGCAGAGAGAAAAAAAATCATGTCTGGTCTCCTCAGAGCTCTCTTCGAACAAGACTTAAAACTTGTAAACAGGATTTCCAAATGAATGTGCCTTTGTACTTAGCATTCAGTCTCTTAAATAAAATTTCACCCTGTGCCATGGGCAAACTACAGATTAAAAATGTATTCCAGTAAGCGTCCTAGCTGTGACAAATCCAACGGAAAAGGGCAAAGCATAGCAAATGTGTACATTTCTGATAAATACAGTTATGCAGGGCAATCCAAATAATTGAAGACTTTTTCAGGCAAAACAAAACAGAAATGAGAAATGGGGATTACATATGGCCTATGTGTTTTTTTTTGTTCTTCAGCCAAACTGATTACTACAAATGAGAAATATGTTGTGCCAAACAAGCTTTATGAGGGACACTACTGTATTGTCCGATAAAGTGAAAATGACATCAGCTCGTTTGTCTTAACATATTTTACAAGGGTAAGCAACTTGAAGTTTTTCCGTGACAGAAGTAAAATGTAGCAATTTGTGTGACATTTTAAAAACAAAAGGCTTATCATGCTCAATACATTTTGGTAATTGCAGATCTATTAAATATGTAACATTTTTATGAATCTCTGCACTGTGTAAATTGGTCTAGATCCCTTTTTAGCAGTTATCTTTTATCAGTAATTATGCCTGAATGTTAGAGCCCTCACTGCAGTCTTAGTCTGTATTGCCAAACTGACAGTTTCAAAAATAGCTGTCAAATGTGGATCAGAGTCATCATTTTGATTTCCTTTCAGTAACACTTTTAAAATAGTTTCGTATTTTGACTAGGTATTGTCAAAGCATAATTTTCCCTCTTTACCTAAGATTTCACATGATTTTTGCTTTCAAATCTGTTAATTAGAATATTTAACTTTTATTTACCTTTGCATCCTGAGTGAACTGCGTTTGTTTGACCTTTTAACAGCTAGTATAAGTTCCAGTTGTTCAAGTTTAAGTTGCACAAAGTTATGAGATAAAAAGTTTATCTTAATTCCTTAACTGAGTTTCCTTTTATTTTTTTGTCAACTATTAGGTATATACAGTAGGCAGCTGTACAGGGTTTAGTAGAGATGACCTACAGATAATGGACAAGAAAATGGAAACACTAATATAAATTCACTTAATATTGTGTTGGGCCACCATGTGTGGCCAGTATAGTTTGTAGTCATGACACAGAGACTGGAATTCTGCAGGAGAGATGCAACACCATTCTTCCACAAACAAACGTCAGTGAGCTCAAGCCTGGCTGATGGAGGTAGAAAATGCTGTTTCAGGTGTCATTCCAGAATATCCCATAGTTTGAGTTGGTTTAGATCGCTGAGAAAACCATGACTTATTGATTACATCGTGTCAAGCTCATCACTGAGCGACCACACATGCTCTCGCATTAAACACTTCACCTGACAGGATAGAAGTGCTGCAACATGGGTTGATGATGATCACTCAGTACCATTAAGCAGCAATTAGCATTGACCTGGCCTTCTAAGGGATCATGCCAGGAAAATGTTCCTCACAACATCACAGAATGACCAGATCCTTTCACTGTTTGAACCAAGCCCTCAGGGGTGTAGAGCTCTATAGGTTGGAACCACCCATGCACTTGTCCTTTTGTCAAGAACATGGTGAAGGATGATCCTTCTGAGTCTTATCAACCATTCTGGTTCATCATCTAATTCTATCACAAGCTCTATCACTGCTCTTTAGTCCGTTCCTTGTGCTTTTTTGCACCACTGGACTCGCAGACATGCCTTGACATGTACGATGAATGGTTTCTGCAATGCAGCCCAAATGTGGTTTCCAAGTCCATGGAATTCCTGGTAGACCAGTTTTTGATGAAACTGGCTGCTTGTGCTCCAGGTTGCGTTTTGCTGTCAGTTGATTTGCAGTTGTTCGCCTGTTTTGCTTTACACATTGAATTAATAGACAGATATTGAAATCATGGAGAATGTTCTGCTTCCCAATGTTGGTGTTTTCTAATGATTTTCCTTCCATGTTCCAAGCTGACTTCACTTTAGACACCGTTGCTCGTGAAAAAGCCAGCAGGGAGAGCTGTCTTGGTCCCTGAGGTTTCTGCTCAATGTGCCCCAGCAATTGCCCCCCCCTTCAAAGTCAATAAGATCTCCTCTGGCAGCCATGCATGCTCTATCTATAGGCAACCAGGCCTGTTCAGCATTTTTATACATGACTTCATATATCATTGGCCAAAGAGTTCCCATTTTTCCCTACTACCTGTATGTATAGACTGTAATGGAACAAAATGAACATTTTCTGCAAAATTGTGTTTTCTAGTTGTGTTGCTAATGTTAAAACCACTCAGTTTATAGAACACCTGCATATTTAGGTGAAAAAAAGGTTGCTTCTGTAAATCCTTACTCTAGAGGATTTGTTTTTCATCTGAGTATTGAAATCTAGGGTTATTGTGCCCCTTTGTTTCACTCTTCAAGGATTGAAATGTCAAGTGGAAACCTGTCAGCTGTCAGGAAAAGGCTTTGCTGAGGCAACCAAAACCCATGTAATCTTTAGACTCTTCAGCTCCAACCACAGGTTTAGTTACCTGGTTCCACACTCAGTGTGGTTGTGATTCAGATAGGTTTTGGTTTACCATATTATTAATGAGATTAATAGTAGCACATTTGTTGTGAAGACATACAACTGTTGCTCAGGTCTTCTACCTAATTAAAGATGTTATGAGGTCTTTAAAAAAAACACAAAATAAATCATGCTTAAGTACTGCTTTTATAGTAGCTGGTGGTTTCCGTTAATGATTTTGACTGTAACATTCTGTACTTTTGGATTGCTGAGGACCTGAATTTGAAGCTCTGTGTATATGTGATGTACACTTGCTGAATGTGGTTCTACCTGTACAAGTAACATATAGAGGCATTAAAATGTAGCAAATGGTATTGGTTCCAAATTTTATTAGTGGATTTTCTGACATGTTCGGTAAAGAGTGTTGATGCTATGAATGTAAGCTAGTGCCTTTCCCAGTATTTCTTGCTTGATTGTAGTACTGAAAGAGCTCTATTTGACATTATCTTTACATATCACCTACAGAAATGTAATTTGATATGTTGCTCCAGAAACTCTCAACTTTGTGTGTAAAGAAGCTTCTAATTTGGTGTTCTATGTACTTTCTGCAGTTTTCAGCTTAGTCTTTTGTTGGCCCTGACAGAATCCATTCAGTTGGCTGTCAGTGCTTTGGAGGCTTATGTGCATCTGAAACCAAGTCTACACGGTTTTTATTTAAAGACTTGATCATTGTTAATACTGGAAAAAAATGTTCGGATTTGAAATTAAATGGAAATACAGGAATCCTTGTTTTATGGCAAAGAAGTTAACAGGTTTCGTTCTATATTTAGGTTTATCATTTTAACACTGAAGTGTGTTAACTTTATTTCACTGGGGTATTAACTTTATTTTTCTTATGTTCAAATAGGTATAGTAGCTGCGTCAGCATGTGTAGGCTGCAAAGTAACACGTAAAGGTTTATTCCATGCTGAAGGGAAAAGAGATGCTACATTTCTTTCTGCTGTGGAGCCTTCCTCAGATATCAACACCTGTCACCTGAAGAAGGCTCCATAGCTGAAACGCTGTCTCTTTTCTTTCCCTTTCAGCGTGGAATTAACCTTTACTTGTTCCTTTATTTTCATTTTATCATGTCTCACCAGACTCTTCCCCACACCCATCTTCTGCGTCGTTATTGACATTCCTATCTCCTTACCATGTTTGCTGAGGATATAGCTGTTAGCCACTTATGTTGTAAGTGCCTCACAGACAGCTGCTGCTTTATAAGTAAAGCATTCGGTGACATTCTTGAAAAGTAATTTCCATATTCATCAGAAACACAGAAGATTATGAAAATGCTGTAACACCTCCCTTTACACCAAATCTCCTGTCTTATGGGCACACAAACGTGAGAAAAAGAAAACCTGAAGCTCCTTCGAATTAAACCAGAGGCTCTTCATATTGTGGCTAAATAGTCTGCTATGCTTTTGTTTTGGTCTTATTTGAGGTCTGTTTAGATTTGTGGTTGACATTGCATGGAAAACAAATATTGAAATAAAAGGCTTTATCATGGACTTAATCTATTGAAACGGAGCATTGTGTTCTTGAAACTATTCAACAATTTTAAAATCAAACACATTTGGGCCTTTTCCCTTAAGTTTAGCTCTGTGCCTGTTGAAATTTGGACACTTCCATTCTTTTTTTGTCTTGTATTTTTTTGTCATTTTATTTGACTTAACCGAGGGCCCTCTCAGTGGCCTTTCACTTAATGCTTTTAATTGTCTTTTGTTCTTGAGCATTAAAACGAAACAAAAAACAATTCCCACTTTGTGAAGCATTATTTAAAATTGGTCTTATAAGTCCTTTGTTGGAGTGGAGAAAAAGGAATTTCTCTGCTTCAGCAAAGGCTGTCTATAGTCTGAAATTAAAGGCAGTATGAAGATGATTGACCATGCTGCACTGCTCTGGGTAAACAACATTCTTCAGCTTGGTTACAGCTCGGTTGGCCACAGTGAAGGAAACATTTATGGAGTCTAACTCAGAACTCAAGTAGAAATGCTATGTTTTTTTTGTCAGGACACTGTCTTATAGGCAGTTAAGATGTTCATTAAAGTTGATTGTAGGTGCAGTAGAAAACGCTTGGTTTCAAAGAGTTAATGGGTTGTTCACCATGCTAAGACAATTCAATATATCTGCATTTCTCAGTTATTTTGTTCCATTCATACCAATGTATGTTTCATCGTTCAACAGGTTGTAGAGAGGCTACGTAATGAGCATATTTCAAAGGTGAAAGCAGAGATTTCCACAGGCTGTCAAAAAACAGTTGGCTTATCAACTGCCAAACCAAATTGAAAAAAAAAAATCAATGTCAGTCAATATCCTAGTTAACAACATACAAGATACTTCACTAAAGATGCTGGCATCTGGCCTATGCCCACCTTGAGTTTGGGTTGTGGGGAGATGTCACCTGTCAAGTCCAGGAAGCTAATTTATAGTTGAATCAAACATGGATCTAAAATTTCCCTGCTTGAAATGTTGACTTTTAATCATCTTGTAGGGAGTTATTGAAATATTACCAGTGCTTGATGAAAACACCATAAAGAAAAACGAGATCCGGTTGGTTTCACTTTTATCTAACACGTGTACCCATGCTGACGTTCCCCAGTAGTGATACGTTCTTTCTTTCCTTGTCCTGCAGGTATACCCGCCTCTTCAGGCAACAGTTTGGACTCTCTCCCGGATGACAATCCACCTCACTGGCTCAAATCTCTGCAGGCCCTCACAGAGATGGACGGTCCCAGCTCAACTCTCCCCTCACAGCCACCTCACAGTACTCCCTTCAGCGCACAGATCCCTCTTCACAGAGCAGGCTGGGCCCCCTACCCGCCTTCTGCCAACCCCACCAGCCAGTTTCATTCACCGCCTCCTGGCTTCCAGACCGCTTTCAGACCCCCCGCTCAGACCCCCACAGACCTGATACAGAGCGCTGCTATGGACCGTCACTAGGAATTAAGAAAAATCAGCAGATACAAACAAAACTATTAACAAATAATAACAAGATTATATATTTTTCTTTCTCTGTATTCTGATCTTTTTCTGACTTTTTTTTTCCCCCCACACCCCCCCCCCCCCCCCTATCCCAGACTCATTTCTGGTCATGGTGTCCAAATTCAGCCTGGTCACAGGTTGCATTACTGCAATGGGATTCCTGCTCGATCGGTAGGCGAAGAGATAATCTGACGCTTTGAGACCTGATCTGGAGGGGTCTTCATGTTAACTAAATGTTAGCTCTTCCAGAGTAGGAATTATGGGGAATTTTAAAGAGAAACTGATGTGAATCTGAAGATGGCGTAGAAATTGCTTAACCTAAAGTTAAAAGAATAGAAAAGTTTACTTGTAAAGATACCCGAGATATGATAAGAGATTTTTGTTTAGGAAACAAAATAAAAAGAGACAATACTGGCCTTGATAGCTATGCCTAGCAGTGCTATTCTGTTGTCTTCATGTGGAAGAGACAAGAGGCCCCATTGCCCCACAAATCCTATGGTTTTGATGGTCTGGACTGTGATCTGAAAGTTAATTATTTTGGCCAGTTATTATTCTTGGGAACTGTTTTACCTGCGGTCCTGTTTATATCAAATGCACCCTAATTGGTGGTGAATAGATAATACTACACTAAAAATGTTAACCCCACCCCCCTGGTCCGAGTTATGTTGTGAAGGGCTGCACCCTAATGAAAGCCGTGGGCTCTAATGGGCTGTTTCTGAATTCTAGGAAGTGACTCACTTGAATAGGGAGTGACTTTGAGCACTGCTAGGAGCCTGCTCTGGGCTCTGCAGCTGTGCTGGAGAGCAGCTGGCACCCTCTTGTGCAGTGGCGTTTCAGACCCTCTGTATCAGAGGGCACTACGTTGCAGAAGGAGAACAGGACTAGGAAATCAAAGTGAAGGGAGAGGTATCGCTCCCTCTCTTGCCTGTTGAAGACTCTCGGTACCACTGTGTGGTGCCTGCCATTGCAACCTTTGCTCACAAAGCACGTCCTATTGAGGGCTCTTAGAACCCTTTGCTCCAGTCCAGCATCAAGTCGCGCTTATTTTCCAACAGGGCCCACTCTGTTGCAGCGATTCAAGACAAAGGCGATATGTTAGTTGTAGTGATAAGACAGCAGGAACCGATGAGAAAAATCTTATCTGAAATTAGGATAAGTGGACAATGAATTATGTTAGGGTCCTGCAGGAATCCCGTATTTTAATTTATTTTCTCAACCCAGCATTAGTGAAAAGAAAAACAACGTAAAGGCACTTCTTGGTTCTTTTTCGGTTGGGAGTTGGCACGTGGCTGGTTACAAGATGAAGTAAGTAAGGGCTTGTAGTTTGTGACTCGGATGAAAAAAAAGTCTGTGGTGTTTTGTTTTTTTTTTAATTTTGGCTCTAGTTTAAATGAAATTCAGCGTTTTTAAGGTAAGACAGGGCCACCTACGAGAAATAATTTAAAGTAATGGGATCTTTATTTTCTTTCTATCTCTCTACATCATTGTATTTTATTATTTGGAACTGTGTGTGCTGGGATAGTGGCGATTAGGACAACGAGTGATCAGCAGCCAGGAGCTTCATCTTTGGCCTCCGTCAGCGGTTGTCTTTCTTTCCCCCCTCTTACATTTTTAATGGTCTTCTTAATCCCTTCTCATTGACTTTGTAGGTTCTTGCCGACTGTTCAGTATTCATAAGAAAAATTCAAAGAGAAACAGATGCAGTTAACCATGGGTTTTACATGTTGCTAAAAAAAGTTTAAAAATGAAGAGCTAAAGAAATTGTACCTCTCTCTGCAGATCTGGAACTAAATCTTAAATAAAAGTGAAAACTTGATACCTGAGTTTTGTTGCCTTTTTTTCTCCCTCTTCCCTGTGCCTGAGGACAGACTGTAGGGACGTGATGGGTTCCGAAATGCTGGGTTTCTGAGCTTCGTTTCTGTCTATATTCTGCTGTGAGCATTGTTTGATTCAAGAACAAACTGCTTATTTTTTGTTAAATATTATTGTATGTATGTAGCTCTTTATTTTTATGCAGTGTTACAGTGTAAGCTTGTTTGGCATAAGAAGTCAAGAAATACAGTACTGTTTTGTTAGAAAATTAGTTTGTTTTAATTTCTTAGCACAATGCTGTAAGTACTGCTAGTTTTAACAAGTATTATCTACAAATTAACATATGATTTCACATGAGCGCAAAACCACAGAGGATGTTTTTTTCTGGAATATTTGAGTTTGGCCTTCTCTTGATTCATATCTTCTGGAACCAGTTTAACTAACTTCACTGCTTGTGCTTTATGAGAACCTAGGTTGTGCTACTATGAATTAATTTTATACAAAATGGAAGAAACACATTAGCATTGATTTACATGAATAAGGAAATCAATTTAGATAATAGTCTTATAAATGTACCACTTAAATTCTTAAGTAGTTAGTCAGATAGTGTCAAGTGTGAATTATGTTCTTAAACGTGCCACTGTAATGCTTGCTTCTCAAAATTTAAAGTATGGCATTATGTGAAATATCACTACAATGAACTAAGCCATGCGTAATTCTAATGGCTTTTGAAACTACTAATGACCAATTCATGCTGTGAACATGGAATGCATATTAATGTCTGAATGTTTTAATTGTAGCTTTTTGAACACAAAGAACAAACATTTCATTGACTCCGAATGGCCAGTGTTGAGCCTATGTGCCTACACTTCTATGAATGCAAACTCTACCACCATTGATGTATATATGTATGTGGCACATCTCAAAGTGCTTTGCAAATTTTTTTCCAAGCAAAATGATCATAAAATAAAATGCAGATTGTATTTTAGGAATAGTTTAGGAAGCTTGTGACTATTGGCTAAAGTATTCTATCAATCACTAAGCAGTTGGTCAAGCTTAAAGAACAGTGCAATATGCACTCTTCAGTCAGTTGAATTTGAATGCAAAATGTATTTGCATCTAATCAAAAAGGAAACATTGTGCTCTTTGATTAGATGCGTAATATTCATGGGGCTTTCAAAAACGTTTTTTTTTGTTTCCTGATATGAATAACCTTCATCTCGAGCTAGTCAACCAGTTTGTCCGTGAAACTAGCCTGATTGTCTAACTGCCAGTTTACGTACTCATTGGTGGCAGACTTCAAGAGATTCCCATTAAAGTGCAATGTATACTGTATTTCAAATGTCAGAACATATAATAAAATGGAGATCGTCAAACCTCGATAGGTTTGGTAATCCAAGTGTTCAGACTCGTGAAGAATAATACTCCTGTGCACCCTTGTGGCCGTTTTTGTGGATGCCTTTAGTATTTTTTGATACTGGAGTTTTTTGGATTTTATTCCCTTCAGGATGCATCTTAATTAACCTTGCTGGACCATAGTTTGAATTAGTTTTTTAAATCCAGCTATTAAGTACTAGAACTGAGTTAGGAATTAGAGTGAATATTATGTAGGACATTAGGTTTCTTAAACCATTTTATTTGGGATTAAGTGATGAATCAAAATTTAACAAATGAGTCTATACATCACTAAAGACGCTCATTGGGGTAGTTTTTGATACCATATCATTCCCACCTTTTGTAATTAATTCATTGGTCATTACAAGTTACTCAGAAAACTATGGTGTAACAACCTTGAACCAAACGTGCTATGTGCTGTGTTCCTTGGAAATAACACAACAGAGATTTCTGAAACAGACCAGGGTAATAGTAAAGAGTTCTAATCGTGCACTTATATGAAGTTTAAATTAAGAGCTCAGGTGGAACAAAAAATGAAAAAGACAAAGATGCTCCAGGAACTGGGCTGGGAAACTGCATGACAGAGCTAGTTCAGCAAGTCAGCATGATACTGAGCAATGATTGTAGTTTTAGCGTGGCATGTAATTGGTTTGTTTTTTGGTTCACATTATAAATCTCAAGAGATGCTAGCCATAATCTTGACAGCTTCATCAGGGTCTGTGATATCATGTTCATTGATTCAATCCTGTTCTGAGGGTCACAGTGGTGAAGAGCTCAGAAAATGCTTTCCTGGGTTTGTTGTGGTGGCGGTCTTGCAAATTGAGGTTTTGGGGGAGTCGTTTGGTGAGCAGTGTTGTGCTATAGCTCACAAAACCTAAATAAAATCTGAACAGCATTGTGGTATTTAATCTATGCACAACTGCGAGTAAGAAATCTTGTCAGCCTTATACTGTAGTTATACACCTGAAGTTATACTCTCCTAAGCAATGTTCAAATTCACGTTTATTGTCATTATACTCATACACAGGTATATGGTATAACAAAATGCTATTTAGTTAGCTCTGATGGTAAGTAGTATAAAAAACAATACAATTGTGTAAGAAAAAGACAGACAATACGCAATGAGGTGATGCTAAATGTTGAAAAAGTATGTTGGACTTAGTTGTGCTTTAACAAAGGTAGCTAACATGCACAAATGGAGAAAGGAATCACCTTTGTGGATCATAGCAAGGAGCTCCATATCTTTCTGCCATCTTTAGGTCATGAGCTCAACTAGTAGAGAAAAAAGTGTTTATTTTCATTCAGCGTTGGAAATGAGCATTCAGAGAAAGGTGTTTAACGCATCTATACATTTTCTAAATACTTCATCCAATTCAGGGTCGCGGGGGGAGCAGGAGCCCGTCCCGGCAAGCAACAGGCACAAGACAGGATGGGATGCTAGTTTGTCTTGGGACACCGGCACTCACGGCAGGACCAATTTCCCCAGAAGTCAATTAGCCACCGGTATGTGTTGAGGAGTCTTGGGGACTGTGGGAGAAAACCACACAAACATGGGAACACACAAACCCCATGCAGAGAGCAGCCCAGGTCCAGAAACCCAGGGCCCCAGTGTTGTGAAGCAGCAGTGGTAAGCGTGCCACTGTGCTGCCTGCTTTGAACACAATGTATTTTATAAATATTTAATATTCAAGTCATGAATGTAAACATACAATTATACATGTATACAATGGTAACTGCTGCGCCACCATGCCACCCATAAGGTTTAATACATTGCTTATTTTTGTGCATTTAAGGCAAAAGGTTATGTGCCAAAGTGGAAAATGAGAAATGGACCACCAGTGTGGAATTCACAGTTAAAGGACACAAAACAAGTTTTAAAAAACTGAATCTGTGTTGTGGTGGAGTGGTATACAAGTAGAAAGGAGTCCTTTGACGTGAGGTGCCAAATTGTTTTGCTAGGGTACTTTTTTCCAAACTCGAAGGGTGTTTGAAGGCAGACAGAATGCCAATATATAAAAATATTCACAGGCTTGCAAATATCGCACAAGTAGGCAGCAAGAGTTTTGTCATGTCAGACACTGATGTCACTGCCCAGATGCTCAGAGACTGGTGTCAGTGCTGCCGGCAGACGTGCCAAGAGTATGGAATCTTTGGAAACGTGATTTACAAAGTCAGACATCATGCTTTCCACAGTATAGATGACTCCTGGACTACTTACATCTGAGGGTCACCCAGACCCGGGCTCATCTTTTATTTATTCTGACGTATTTATTCTGTTCTGTCTTGAAGCCCTTTGCCCATCACTTCACTGTGAAGTAAGGAGGGAACAGCTTTTGCTGTAGCACTTTCCATTAATTTGCTCTGCTTTCTTGCATATAAGATGAATGATCGCATGCTCCTCAGTCTTTGAGATCATCATTGAATGGCCATGGAAGAAGTGGATCAGCTTTGGTTGCCCATAGATATGATATAACGTGATGTTAGACGAATTCTAAGCAGGGGTTCATACAACTAGTATGAGGAGTACTAGTACCAGTACTTAAAGGTTCCAAAAAAGAGCATGTGTACCATAAAAGACATTTGTTTTTATTCCACTTGTTGGGTGGACCCTGTTTTGCCTTGTAATAGCATGAGATGAAATAATGCTACAGTATCTACCTAACCATTTTCAATCATCTTGCGAACAGCTATGTTAAAACATGAATGAAAAGTCATACATCGCTACTGTATAACTTAGCAATAAAAGCTAATGTGTCAGTCACTGGCTTACAACATATTTTGCAAATACTTAATAGAATTGGAAAACTTTAGTTTTGTTTGACTGTTGCATTTTCGTTCACATGTCTAAAACAGAAACACTGTTATCTTTCCACTCTCTCATCTCAATCAAAGAAAGTCCCGACTACATCTGATAAGCCAAAACTATTATTTTCTGGAAAACAGCTTGATTGATGAAGTACGGTGGCTGGAAACTAATTCAGAGTGTACAGAGCTGTGGAGTAAATTTTGCCGGGTTGACAGAAGTGGGTGTAAGGTAGTGGCTTGAGGGCTGTTTTCTCTTTGTCATGCATAGAACAATGGCCAGAGTTCAGTCAGGGTTTGGTGGGTTTTTGTGTCTTTTTCTATCTCTTATCAAGGTCTCCCAGCCTTCCTAGTGCAAATAGTACAGCAGATGCCAGTCATCACAGACTAAGTGATCCTGTTTGACTGGACACCAAGCAAATATCACACAGTCAGAGGTGACACATTAGATGTGTGGGTGTGTTAAAATGGCTAAGCCTGGACCTGGAACAGACAGGAGAGACAGATGAATTAGGGACGCTGCACCGTGATGCCTGATTCCTCAAGTAGCCCCACCCCACGATCACCTGGACCCTCATTCAAGTCCTTGATTTCTGATCAGAAAGGAGATAAAACGGCAGTGAATGCCAAGGAAGCTCAGGTGCTCTTTTCTTCCCCTACCCTATTTCTTGCAGACAGCAGAATAGGGGGAGTAAAATGCAACGTGTAGTTTGGGACTGTCAGGACTGAAGATGCGTTAGAAAACCGAAGGACTGAAGTTTTAGATCTTCAGCATGGAAGAAGGGAGTGTACCTGGATAATAAGCTGATTTGTGGAGCGTATTGGATTTTTTGGAGGACTTTTCAATGAACAGAGATGTACAGGACTGTCTAGTAGTATGGGATTAGCATGGTATCATAATATGTTTTGGTGACAGGGGATTATGTGTCGACTGTGCATCCTTTTTAATAAAAAGGGCAATTATGTGATTCAGCATCTTGTGTTAATCTGTGGGTGCGCTGGTGGTTCAGTATCCTCCAAAACCTGTGTAGGGAGAACAATTCTAGCACTTTTAAAATTGCTAGGAGGCACAGTCTGCTGCAAGATCTGCAGAGTGGTCATTACTTTATCATGGCACTGTGACAGAAGAAACAATTAATTCAGTGGTACAAAAAAAATTCAAAAAGTTTTTGAAATTACACTAAGTTGGTAGCAGAGATACGCTGCATGGATGCCATAGGAGTTTCCCAGTTTCATTTTGTGCCCGACATGCTGGAAAATTGCAGAAAATCAGCTGATTCTGCGATTACTTGCTGTAATATAGTTCAATCTCTCCCAATTTCAGATAATTCAGAAATTTTGCAATTTCACATTAAGAGGTTTCCCAATTTCAGGTAGTCATCATAAAGACATGAAACACAACTGAAAGCTTTTACTAGCCATTAGGGCCATAGTAGTACATGGATAACCAGAATTCATAAGAAATATGCAGTGTATTTTAAATATGTTTTTAGCCCACATGCTTAACATACTGTATTCAGCTCATCTCTCTCCTCGGAATGGAAAAGGCACCAAAAATGTAGAAAAGAAGTCGCTGACAAAGTTAATAATAGTTTTTACTGATTAATTTGAATCCAGATTTGAGCTTTTGAATTTGTTGATCTTGGCCAGTGGCAAAGCAAGACATCCACATCTCTGCCAATCAAATGCCCAGTGACATACTTCAGAAAGATGAAGTCGCTATGTGACTCTGCTTTGAGGGAATGGATGTGTTTAAAACAAGCAGGAAAGTGTCTAGCTGCCTCTTCTGTGTATAAATTAGTTAACACTGAGAACACTAGCAATCCTATTTCCTTCCGGAACATCAATAAGCTTCTGTTGATGTCCCTTACTCTGTCATACCACAGTGCTGTTTGTGAGAAGGGGTTTTCCCATGTCAGCATCATAAAAAAAAGCAATTTCACGATCCTCCTCTCAGCCTCACGCCTTTCTGCTCTAATGCACATTCATATGTATACGATGACACCAAAGACATTTGATCCCCAACCGTCTGTTGAATTATGGCTCCAGGCAGTGAAGAGCAGGCTCAGACAGGGATCTGAAAGACATGATCAGAGCGCAGCAGCACATCCACTGAAGTGACAAAGGAGGTGCAAGCAAGCAGCTTTGAAGATGATCACAGCTGATCATAGATGACGTCTGTGAAAAGCAAGCCATTTCTGCTGGTACTGAGACTGAAACTGATCTCATTTTCTTTTCTGATTGCCAATGTATAAGTATATGCAGCATTTAAAAACACATACACATACACATAAACAGCACAATAATAATTGCATATAGAGACTTTAAAAAAGGACCTTATTTACCAGAATATAAGCCACACTTTTCCCCCGAAATTTCAGGGGAGTCGTACAACTGCTGCTTATTTTTGAATACAAGTAAAAAATTTGGGAAGTTGATCTGGTTGTTGACATATTTACCACCAGAGTGCTAAACAGTATTGAACTGTTTGCGCATACTGTAACAGACTGACATTTTTGCTTGGTGTATTGTTGAAATCAACTGATAAAAACAAAATTTTTACATTCATTTTTAATCATCCAAAATGAACAAGAGATCACAGTACACCATTTCATTCAAGGAGGAGGAGATCCTGTGTGCTAAACAGCCTGAGAATCATCAGATAAACGAAGAGCTCTTGCTTGAAAAGGGAAGCAAGAAGAGTTTTAAAAGAAATAAAGCATGATGTTTATCTGCACATTATTTTGTTTGTTTTTTTGTATTTTAAACTCCTCTGCATCGTCCTTTATTTTTTATTATTCAATTTTAACCATTTCTGTTTAGAAAGGTAACTTGGGTTTTGTAATTAAAAAAAAAACAAACATCCAAGATCCACATTTCTGGGTGCTACTTATATTCAAGGTTGGCTTATGTTTGGGTAATTATGGTATTATAAGGTACACAGCATGGCCATTTACAAATTCACTTGTGACCCACTTGTGAAGGTGGGTGTGAGCAACTATTGGCAGGTACTACTTCAACTGAATAATACTGTATGTCTCAGAAATCACTAACAAAGTCCTCTAAAAGCTGCGTGCAGGATTGGTGCAAACAATGTTCTGGCATCTTTATGAAAAATCAATTCATACTAGCTGACTTATTGACCACACCTTGCTCTAAGACACATCCAAATTGAATTTCTTAACAAAAGGAAGGTAACAAACGAGTATAGGCCATTCGGTTCATCCGACCCATTTGGTAGTTAGTAGTTTATTGACCCATTTCTTGAAGGAACCCCAAGTATTGGCTTCAACCATATGGCTGGGTTGCTTCTTCTAACCCTTAAGGTAAAGTATTGCCTCTTATTCTCGGTTTTAAACACATTTCGACATGGTATCCACTTGTGCTCTCTGGTTCGTGTTTCACTGTTCAGTTTTGAAGACGTCTGCTGCATTGATTTTGAATTCGTGTATGAGGTTCCTTTGTATTCTTTCCTGTTAGTGCAGTTAGTGCAGGGCATTCCTTAAAGTCCTGAAATGCATCCGATTTCCCTTTATTTAGAATGATTCCACAGCAGCAATATCTTTTTTGAAACATGGTGACCAGAATTATAGATACTATTTGAAATGAGGCCCAATTAGTGCATTGTACAATTTTAACATAACAACCTTTGATTTGAATTCTACACTTAAATTTGGCTTAATATTTTGTCTTTTTTCCTCACAATTTTTGGAAGGTATATGCAATTTCTCGACACAAACATCCAAGTCTTTTCATAAGTAGCTTCTTTTAGCTAATTTTTCTCAATTTGTATTTACTCTTAATTTGTTACTACCTGCAAACAAAACCCTGCTCTTACTACACATCGCTCACCAGGTGCTTGCCTTTTTGAATTCCATTTGCAACTTTTACAGTGTGTGTTAATCTTCCCAATTTGGCATTGTCTTGGCAAATTTGACCACTTACTATACCAGAATTTAGATTATTCATGTAAATTATGAAGAACAGTGGTGCTAGTATTTTCCTGTGATACTCCAGTAATCCCATCATGCCAATTGGAACATTTAGCCCCTATTTGTACTCTCTGTTTTCTATTTATTAGCCAGATCTCAATTGAAATGCATACATTTCCCTGAATGCCAAAGTGCCTTTAGCAAGTTTGTTGACTAAGACATTTCCTGGGGGGGTTCGGTGCTGATCACAATAGACCTAAGAGCGTAGGCGTGACAGACCAGGGGGAGTTGTTGGCTCACTGCACCTCGGGCGCAGTAGGGATCTGGCACAGCATAGCGCCAGGCCGAAGGCAAACTGTCCACCCAAGTCCGCTGACCAGACGCTGGGAGCAGGGGCTGCTCTGTTGGCAAGACCTCCCAGCAGGCAGTCCACTGGGGGAGCACTCGGAAGAGGATGGAACCAATTTTTCAGGCTTCATCTGGACTGGGCCAAGGTGGACATCTTCTGAGGTTGGGTCCCCACTTCAGACTCCACCTCAAGTCCCCTCTCAGTTACTGGCATCCTCCGGGCAGCACAGCTGTGGACAAAAGCTCCCCCAGGCAGAGCCCAAGGAAACTGGAAACCAGGAGCAGTACAATTTTTTAATGGTTGACACTGACATACATACCTACCCTATTTTTCCCACAGATGATCAGTTTGGTTAAGATCCAGGAATACAACAGGTCAAGTAAATTATATTTATTATAATATTAATGCATGATTAATGTGATCTTTAACATATGGGGACTCAATTGATCACGTTGTACGACTGAGGAAGTACAGGATGCTGAATGTGATTTTCAACATAAGGTGTTGGGTTTTTATTTTTATTTTTAGCAACAGAACACTCTGTAGTGTGAGTACTGTTGATAACACCAAAGCAACATCCAAACTTTGCATTAATGTCACTCCATATGCATTGCCAAATGAAGCAAAATCAAATCAGAAATCACTGTCCTGCCCAGGGTGCAGCGGGTGTTATCCGTTTTGATGGGCAAACTAGTCACGGAGCCTTACGAAAACAAATCATGACATTATTCACACTCAGTTGTTTAGCAGCTATGGTGGTTGAGAATCCTGTTGTTAAATGCAGTTGACTGGTTCTGTTTTTTCGAAGCAACAATGAATTTTAGATTTCTAATTACTCATTCAATATTGCTATTTTGCCAGTGAGCAAAGAGTTGAAGAAATGAAATGTGTTAATATTGATGAAAAAATTGAGGGGTTTACATTCCACTGTATACATCACATTAATAGTAGTTGACTTAGCTCGGTATTAATTTATAACAAAGCTCAAATGAACATAAGCTACACTGACATAGAAAAAAATGCAAATAATAAAGTAATAAAAATCTAGAGAATAATTGTTCCAGTTATTCTTTCATTTATTTGTATTCTGCAATTCTCGAGATTTGTAATAGTGATATAGCCATAGTAAGGATTTTGAATAGTTTTGCAATTATGAACTTTCCATTTTTATTCAGTATTATATACTTTTTAACTTTAATCTTTTTAGTTTCTACTTTATGTGTAGTATGTTGAGTATACACTTTAACTAAAATTGTTTGTTACGTCGTACTGTCTAACTCCAAGCTTTAAAGCAACAAAGTGTGAAAACTTTGCAACGGTCTGAATACTTTTGCAAAGCACTCTACGGTACATAGCGTTTCTGTCACTGTATTTTATTATTTTTAGGAAAGGAATAAAAAGTAGAATCTGTTTGCAGATGTGAAGAGAGGCACAGTGAGACTTGGCGTAAGAATCAAGCCCAGTTCAACACAGCAAATTTGATTGTTGCTTTTTGTCATTAAGAGTAATGCTACTGTATGTAATTGGTATGATATTGACTCTGTAAAAAAGTTTCAGATGATCTGAACTAAATCATTACAGGTATTTTCTTTAATTTGTCTCATTTGTTCTAATTTTCTTTCTCTTCACTACTTCTTGTTGTAGGGTTTCCAGTACCAGGGTTTCAGAAAATGCAGTTATAATACTTTTCATATTCCTGATCTAGCAAGTACTACATGCTATTATCACTGTCTATCTCTTATTGACATCTTGTTGCTTCTGACTTGACTATGCTGTACAGCACAAAGTTTGTTCTGAGACTTCTCAGTCCTAGTCCTGGTAACACCAGAGTCTGCTGGTTTTCAATACAGCTGGACTTTCATTTGCTAAGTTGGAATCATCTAACCTACAGTACAGTAGGGCCACGAATCTGTGAGGCAACAATGCCTAAATTGTCAGAAAACCTTGCTGCCCCTAGATTATTATTTAAATAGTGGGTTCAATTAAATAATCAAGTGATGAGTTGGTACACAACCCAGGAGACAATGAGGTCATGAGGATCTGAATTAGGAAATTTTGCTCTATGATAATGACCAATCACCCAAAACTTAAAATGTCATTTTAACATTTTCAGGATTCACAGTGATAATATCAGAATTCTGAATTTAACTGCACTAAACACTGCATATTATAAAAAGCATGTGAGTACAGTCTTTGCTTGATTTTCTTTTATCTAATGGTAATCCCAAAAGTAGCATGTAGTCTTTTTCCCCTCTTGTTTTCTGCAATACCACCTAGGATCATGGGTGTTAATTTGAGTAATATATTACAAATAGGCACATTCGGCTCATAATCTGATTTTGGTAATAGCACTCTGTGTAATCTCTTTCCTCCTAATACTGGCAGTTATGATGGCTGACAAAGAAGAAAAGGTATTTTGATGAAAAAATACCAAAACACAGCTGACCATATCCGTGTGTTAACATTAACTTTCTTGGGTGTTTTTTTTTTCTTCAGATTTCCATTTTGGATCCCAAGAGGAAACAAAACAACTTTTCTCTCACACAATAATTAATACTAGCAAACACATCAATGAGATTTTATTTAGTACGGTTTTACATTCCACAGTTGAACATTTTCAGATTTTTTTTACTCAACGGACACATTACTGATTTAAAAGGATGAAAGATCCTTACATTTTTAGCATATTTTTTAAAGGTGAAAGTTGCAGTATTTCTGTTCCCAAGTCCATCCTGTAGCATTGTATCCTCTAAATAGGGTATTTCTGAATGTAATGCAAATATCCAATTGAATGGGTGGGTTCCACAAGCTGTCCATAGAAATAACACTTACTGCAATTTCTTGTATTTGTGTGTAAATGCACATTATTATTTATTTCACCACATACAATTTTAATGTACAACCTTGCTTTACACATCCCTTGCTTTTCTACATACCAAAAGAAGAAGATTACAGAGTTATGCTCAAGACCTTATTGGTCAACCTCTCCTTAATTTGTGCAACAAATTAAATCCAGCACTTCACCTTTAAATAGGACGGTGAAAGATGAAAAAACACTGAGTCTCTGCGGCCGACATTCTAATTCAGCAGGCAGAGAGAAAAGGCTCTCTTCTCATGAGGTCTGAAACCAATTTTACATCTGGCAAGGATGTTGGTTTTGTGGTCTTATCAGTTTTGTCCTCTGAGATTCCTTAAGCCAATGTTTAGAATTGTTACCATTGGAAGTAATGATTTCAAACTTGTAATCCAGTCGTCTTTGTGCTACAAACAATTACAGTGATTTATTAGTTTTGGGATATCTTACATTATACTGTATATCCTTAGCTAAGACAAAACACAGCCAACCAAGTGACTTTTGAGTGTTTTTTGCCTGATTCCTAGTGGCCCATCACTCAATGGATCAATCGAAGGTAAATTTACAGATCTGAGTAAAGGTCCAAGACTTCTCACAATTAAAAATATAACAGCTCTGTCATAAATAGGTACGGAGAAACAGTTTAGAGAGGAGAACTTGAGTGACTTAAACAACAAAAGTACTCTGTCGGTGTAGGTTGAGCCTTATGGCCCATACTTATTACAGTGACTGTGATTTCATTGCAAAGATGTGCTGCACACTTGCAGATGTGCTACTGGTATAGGGTTGGGATGGGTTTGCAAGGATATTCTGGGAATCGGTGCAACAGTCCCAAGCCTAACAATAACATCAGTGAGAGACCAGGTACAGCTTATTTTGAATGTCAGTGTGTACGAGACCAAGGTGTCATTTAGTCAAGTGGGAGGGCTTGACCACCCCACGCTTGTAAACAGAGCTATAGGATCACTGCTGCTCATTACTCTTGTCTGGTTTTAAACTCATATTTAAAACCTCGTATAGCACAGTGTCTCCAGTCACCAAACTGGAACCTTGGTTTGGAACTTGTCCCATTTGTCCACCAACACCAGCTATAGCAAAACCTGGTTTTCCTTAAAGGTCTCCTGCCTACTGACCACAATTTTGTACTCTCTGTACAATCTTGTAATTTTTGTACCGAGTACAATCTTGTTGAGCTTCTACGATTGAAATATTCCTGAGGTCACTGTACAAATTTCTCCCACGGTCTATGACACACAATTTGTGTTATGACCTATTAATCATGTTTCCATACTACAAACACATACTACTACATAAGCTTTTTCAACTTTCTCACAAATGTGTTTGCACATATTGACATGATTTCACAGCCAAAGAATCAGACCTTATTCTAGTATTATCTTGTTACCAGGGTTTCATTTCCAAGTAAAGTTTTTCATGATACATATGCAGTTCAGTTAACCCTCAGGGACTTTAAAACACAGCATTGCATTTGGAGATTGGTTAGGTTTATCAGAGACAATTGATGTTTCTTCTATGTTTCTAATGCTTTCGTCTGTGGCTTAAGTATTATGCCAAAGATATAATCCACTATAATCGCTTTACAAATGTTTGCACTGTGTTATCCAAAAAACATTTATACATAACCCAAAAATTCAAGTTTTAGATGATGGAAAGTTATGTTTTTTGTTAGACAATTGATTAAAAACACAAAATAAATTAACCTAAAACACATTGTATTATAAAGTGCCTTGCAAAAGTATTCATCCCCTTTCAATGATGTTCCATTTTGTTGAATTCCAAATAATGTACTTATTATTTATTTGAATTGATATTTTAAATAAAAACTGCAATCCTCAAGCTGAACACTTTTAAGATTGAAAGAAGTTAAATATCAGCAAAAACTGCAAAGAAACACAAAAAACTAAAATATGTTGAGTGTTTTTAGATACATCTCTACCACCTTTACACATCAGATTGACAATTTTCACCCCTTCTGCTTTGAAATCTTGCTCAGGTTCTGACAAGTTGCTTGGGGATCTTTGATAACAATTTTCAAGTCTGGTCACGATGTTTCTATTGGATTTCAGTCAGTACTTCCTGTCACTCAAGAACACTCACTTTCTTCTTTTTCTGCCACTGTCTTGTACAGTAGCTCTGGCCTTCTGTTTTTGGTCATTGTCCTGCTGAAAAGTGATTTTTTGTCTTCAAGACTGAAGCAGGCTTTCCCCTAAGATCTGCCTGTACTTTGCTACATTCTTTTTTTCCTCAATCCAGAAGTGGTCCCATAACATAATGCTGTAGCCACCGCGTTTAAGAGTAGTTATGGTGTTCACTGGGTGATGCACTGAGTTGAATTAGCACTGAATGTAACTCCTTTGTATTCGGACCAATTTTGAAAGTTCCAATTTTGTGTTGGCTGCCACAAAAAAAATTCTCAAGTAAGCAATATCCCTAAAATACTTTGTTGCTGTTTTTTTTCAGTAACGGCTTCCTTTTGAGAAATCAGTCTAGCTTTGTGAAGTGACTAGGATATTGTCACCTTATAGATATCTTCCCATATCACAGTCATTGAACTCTGCAGCTCTTTTGAAGACATCATTGGCCTCGTGGTGGCATCCTTTTCTCCCTGGAAACTTTCTGTTCAGCTGAAGGACAGCCTGATCCAGGTAATGTCGGAGTGATATGATACATCTTCCACTTGACTTGGCTTATGTACTTGATAATGAATATCCAAGCAGTATTCATTGTCTTTAAAAAGTTTTTTAAACCCGTCTCTTGGTCTGTGCTTTTCAACAACTTTATCCCGGAGTTGTTTTTGGTCTTCATGAGTGAATCTTTGCTTGAAATTCATCACTCGATTAAGGGACCTTAAAGAGTTAAGTCTATGTATTCTGAATTTATGTGAATCACTTATTTCACACAGACCTTTAAGTTTATGCACCTGAACTTTTTTGGTGCCACAACAAGGGGGGGGGGGGGGGGATGCTTACAAAATCATACATATTTTAGTTTTTGATTTTTCTTTGCAGTTTTTGCTGAATATGTAATAAATAAAGAATATTTAACTATTATTTTAAAATAAGGATATTCATTCTAAGCATTCAAGTTTATAGTAAAAATATTCACAAAATGTGCACACATTGTAATTCAACCAAATGGCAGATCATTGGAAAGGGGGTGCAAAGTACTGTACATGGAGGAATAACAATCCCATTATATTTTATGCTCAGACCTTTAAGAATCTAAAATTTCAATCGAATTTGTTGTTAGTCACTGATCCTGATGATAAATGTATTTTCCACTTTCTCTGTAACCAGAGCAATTATTAGACAGAAACTGTAATAATTTCTTAAATGTGTTCATAATATAGTCTACCTTTATCTTCTGTCCTAGCTTCAAAAGGGTAAAAAATTGCAAAAGCTATGTGAAGTGTGTCCAGTGAAATTATAGCAATTTCATGCCCAATTGCATTCTCAGTACCCTCCAGCATTCAAGTAAAACCTTTTTATATCCTAGCCATAAGGTACACATTAACAGGAAACAAAGGCTAGAACAATAAGTTTAAATTAGTTAATGGCTCATGAGAGGAGGAACTTTGGAATATATGTTTTTTTTCTTCCATATTATTGTGAGACGTACACAAATGAGCAAATGATCAGACCGTTGCTTTGAAATCAAGGTAAAAGCAAGTGTTACTAGTCCTGGTGAACTAGCTTGGCCTTTTCTGTAAAAAAAAAGAAGAAATGATTTCAGGTGTCAGTTTGTTTTAAAAAAGGAATATAGTCATGAAATAATGTATTTTTCAAAGGCGTGCAATTGGTCATTTTTGTTATTATATTACAATAACTAATATTCAATAATTTGATACAATGATTTAATACATGCTATGTGACCTGTACGAAAAGCATTAATCAAAACGTATAAGCAAGAACTATGAAATGGAAATGAGGTGTTTTCAGTTTTATTACAATGGGCTTCAGCTGGTTGAGGAATATCCTGCCGTCTCCACAGCTCAATCTTATTAAATTACTCTTATAGAATGTGGTCTAGACCAGATGAACCTGTTTCCAGCTCCTAAGGGCACTTATGTACCATTCCAGCAAGTCTTTCAACATTTTACAAAGCATAATAAAACCACTGCTACATTAAGTTTTCATTTATTCAGAATATGGTTTAAATAGAAAATAATTTCCCTGATGCAATTTACCTTTCACAATAGTACTGATGCGGCATCTGTTCTTGTATTTTTTTTTGGCTTTTACGTGATACCGCATCATCTGGTAATTTGTTGCAACATTCATTCTTTCACTTTTGTAAATATACGGATCATTGCGTGTCAAATCAGCCAAGGCAAATCCATTGTCCCCTTAGAATTAGGAGGAAGAAAAGAGCACTAGCATTTATAAAAAGTTTTACCGACTAAAAATTCAAGCTATGTGGATGCTTTCAGTTCAAGGTTTCATCTGAACTATTGATTTTGATTGATTTACAGGAATTGCCTTCAAAAGCAACAAAACTGTTTATTATTCAAGCAGGACCTTTGGAAGAAGACATCAAAATTGATTTTGGTCAAGGTATTTGTGATTACCTAAAGATTTTTGTTGCACTTATCAGACAGTAGTAACGTTTAAAGGGATTCTACACCTTCAAAAAATATAATTTATTTCATTGCCTTAAAGCCTCAACAACTATATTTGTTATTTAGCCACATGTGATCAGTGTAAGTCTAAATGGCAAAATCTTCCCATTTTGAGCCTGATATCAGAGCTCTATAACCAATATGTTAGAGCACTTTGCCTGTGTAAGAAAGTCTGCAAAAGTGCTACATGACTAATGGAGTATCATATATAATTATAAACTATTTAGGATATATTTATTTATATTAATAATAGATATGTATAATATTTATTATTAAGATTAATACATGATGTATGACTGCTATAAATCAGTAGATGAGGTGAATCTCAGAAGGTTAGGAATGCTGTGTTTTAAATAATTAATTGCAACTTTTATGACTTTATGTAGCATTCAGGAGGCTATAAAAGACCCTAGCCTAGAAAACTTGCACAGTATATTGATGTTTTCTGTATTCCAGAGCCTGGTTAGATTTGCCAAATTATTCTGAAGAGATCATGTAATCAGTCTTCACAACATTAGTTAATGGATTCATTCATATAATGAACTGAGAAATAATTTAAACATTAGAGATCCAAATGACATTATTGTGAGTGTGCTGTATATGAACAAGAGATTCAGCACAGGGAAAATAAATGACACAGAGTTGGGATTGTTAGAACTCTCTTAAGGAGTTCTTCCCTTCCAGTGGGTCTGCCCACAACATGTTTAATTTATTGCATGTCACACAGAACTGCATCTGTATTCAAATGGATGAGGAGGTAAGTTAATGGCACCTTGGCAATTGATTAGCACAATGAGCCGTTACTGTCACAGGCAGCACTAATTGGCAAGCAAAAGCAGGGAGTGAAACACGTGACATTTTCCTAATAGGATACCCAATGGTCTTGGCCAATTAGCTACACACCGGAGAGAGACTCCAATTCCTCGGAAGTAAAACTCACCCACCAAGACCTCCTAAATGGGTTTTTAGAAATCAAGTGAAGGGGGTTAGAACTGGTTGTGGAAACGGATGCATATACTGAAATGGGTGCAAATAACAAATGATTTCATGCCCTAACGATTAAACTGAAGTATAATACTGTTTAAGATAAATGGAAACGCAACAACTAAGGGCTCACAATAAAACAATGAAGAACAACAACAGAAACAATAATTACAATAGCCAAATTTCCATTTCTAGGAAGAAGTGGGAACAACTTGTGTTTTCCCCTCTGGCTACAGACAGTATAAGATGATTCTTGGAACACTTTTTTGGTATTCGTATCAGGATTAAAAAGTATTTATTCATCTAAATCTGAAAATCATTTTAAAATGATGTGTATTGTATTAATTCAATAAGCATGTTATTTTAAATAGTAAATAAAAATGATACAGGATATATTTCTTAAGACGCATGAAAATTGTAATCACTTGTAATCACTTTTTGGAATCAACTGTGCTACTGATGAACTGTGTAATTTAAAAAAAAATCTTTAGCAATGCAGAATTGGTTCTGACACATTTGAATCAGAGGGACTAGATGCCTGATAGTGCATTTTATGTTGTTTGAATATGGTTTGTGTTGCATGATGCTGTGCTTGAGGGCATTCAATTACAGCAGTCCTCTTCAGTGGGTATTTAGATTCTGTCCACATCTGAGTCTTGACAAGTAGTCACAGATAGGAAGCATCATTGTTAGGGATTCTGCATATGCTTTTAGTTTTGTCAGCTGCTCAGTTTAGTGAAAAGTAGCATCAGCTACAAAATTATAAGACCTTTGACATGTTAATTGTATGTAATTATATAAAGTGAATATCTGAATACAATGAGAACAGTAACCCTTTGGTATCAAAATAATTTTAAATTCTCATAAAATTCGATGAGAATATAAAAAATACAAATAGGTGATTGGCATTTGTACCTACAACAGTTACGTGTAGTTGGGTTGTATTTGATTATATTTCTCTTAAACTTAATTATTTCTTACCATTTATCATATAATCTTCTTGTAACCTTGTTCTATTGCAATTAAAGTGCTCTGAGATTGTACTCACTACAAAAAAGGCACAATACTACAGAAACAATAAAGTAAATACTTGCCAAAAATATGAAAATTCAGAAAACTACAATTTAAACATTGTTAATTTAGCCAACAAGGGTTTATAGAGCAATTATTTAATACATTTGCTAGGATTATTTGTACAAGCATTTTTGTACCCTACTCACTTTGTACTGGCAAAGTCCCTGCTGATTGTTTATCAAATTAAAGTTAATGTACATGCATGGATTGCGACCTGGTTATCAAATAGGGAAACAGTGCATTTTCTTTAGGATCAGGACTTCTAACTGAGCGGTGGTGTGCTGCAAGGATCCATTTTAGGCCCATTGCTCGTTCAGATCTATATCAATAAGCTAGATTCTGACATAATTTGTAAACTTGTTAGATTTGCAGATGATGCCAATTTAGGGGGAGTTGCAAACACAATAGCAGTGGCATGACACTTATAAAAAGTCTTAGAAAATACATTTGGCAAAGGAAAATAAACAGTGATAAATGTGAAGGTACAAAGGTGCAAAAAGAAATCTGGGTATTTATGTGAATATCAATTCTGGGAAATTCTGTCAAATTCTGTTTTACAAGTGCAGCTCTCCTCTGGCTCTGTCAGGATCCAGTAACATTTCTCCACTGGCTCTAAGAACACACAAAACCAACACCTAAACAGAGGATAACTGCCACACAGAAAGACCAGGTCTTCACCTCTGTAACATGCTCATTGCAGCGAGCCTTGTTTCACTTACTGTACAATATTGTGTTCAGTTTCAGTCACTGTACCAAAAAAAGATATTATAGCCTTATAAATAGTTCCATGAAGATGAGCACGAATGATACTTATTCTCATAGGATTGTCATATACTGTACATGTATGTCCAAATTAAGCGGACTAAGTTACTTCAGTTTAGAACAAAGGAGTTCAAGATGCAATTTGATCCAGGTATATAAATTCCTAAGGAATATGGAGAGTGTCAAAACAGGAAACCCTATCATACTTGATAGCAAAACAAGGACATAGAAACTAAAAAGAAATTCCTTATGGACAGAAAATATGAATTATTGTTTTGCACAAAGAATATCTGAAACAGGATTCCCAGCTAAGTGGTTGAGGTCCATACTAAAAAAAATGGCTTTATTCTTCTAAACCACCAAACAAGCAAGATGGGATGAAAGGCTTCCTCTCTTTTGCATCAATTCTTATATTCTTACATTATATTTTTCAGTAGTTTTGTCAAATCCTAATCAATGCGACAAGATGACCACTTTTATAGGCATAATGTATTTAATATTTTAATGTTTGGTGTTAGCTCTCCTGGTTCAGGATATGGCAGCCTGACAAGTCAAAGCTTGACAAAAGGCTTCCCCCCCTCCCCCGTCAACCCCACTCAGTTGCAAGGAATAAACCAAGGAGGCTGCTTCAAGGGTGAAGATGGGGTGGAGGGAGGAGTGTAAGAAAATGTGTGAATAAGTGCCTACAAGGCAAGATATTTATAAGTAAATGAATGGAAGTTTCACCCTCTTCCACAACTTCTGTTTAAAAACTCTACTTCAGTAGTTTGGTCAACTTTACATTATTGCAACTAGAAGGTGAAATTTATAGGAATAGTGTATTTAATATTTTAAGACTTTGTGTTAATTTGTTTGCCATTACAATATTCACAGCAAAAGGCAAACAAAATCTAAAAAGGGGATCTTTATGGGGCTGTTTTTCACCCAAGTGAGATAACACCAAAGTATAATCAAAAGACTATTCATTTCTATTAGTCAGCTCATTTGGTTATGAGAATTCAACCAAATTTAAGAAAATTATTACTGAACAATTTTGGCCATAAGTTAAAAATAAAATGCCTGCTTGTAATCCCAATACTAGAATCTGTGGTTAGAGTCTGTAGTTTAACTACAGTACATAAATTTGGAATTCAAAGAAGCAATACACATTCATTTTAATGGTTATATCATAATTGTTTTTGGTAGCCAGGGTTATGAATGAATAGGAAAGTAATAGAGAGGTGAATGGAGATATAATTCAAGAACAATCCTTTTTCCTCTCTTATGTTGGGGATTATACTGTACATATTTCAATTTATAGTTATTTTAAACATTGAAATGTCTCTCCAACAATGCTACAGGAAGCATGAAGCATACACATGCAATTTGTTTGAGGAAATGAAAAGCAGAATGCAAAACATCTAAAAGAAAAACAACAAAAAAGTTTTGTATTATATTTAAGAACACCCTTCTGTCTTTATTGTGTTCATAAGATAAATGACTGTTATTACCAATGATATTAGTTTGGAGCTAATTAATTATAATATCAGTTTTTATAGTTGGGATCATTTTTATTAATTAACAGTTTTTTTCATTTGCTGACAGACATGAGTTAGCCAGAGTACTAAAATGCAAACAGAACACTGATGCTAGACACCACTGCACAAACAACTATAACTAAACATAAAATTGCATCTATAGAAGTCTGCTGGTGAAAAGATATCCTGGAAAACCCACAATTTTAGATGTTCTTTAAGAAGAGGCTAATTAATATTGGCGAATCCCCGTAAAACTGCATGGTGGCAAAAAATAATAATTTTGGATTTTCTTGAAAAATGTCAATCTACAGTGTAGCTGAAATTGTATTTCCAAATTCTTTAATGGTCTGGTTTCCTACTGGCACCCAGATCATACATTATTTTTAGAAACAACACTTGTATTTATTAATCCAGCTTCCCAGAGAGGCTTTAAACTCATGTTCTCATTAGACATAATAATTGTTACCCCATAGGTTCTGTAATGGCGGCTGTACTGTTCAAACATGTTCACAAGGTGGTAACTTCTTTCAGGAGTCTGGGAATACAGTGAATTGTTTTAACTGTGAACAGGATACTGCATCTTTCCCATGTATTAAATTTTCTCACCATTTTCTGAGATAGGTCTTTAGTTTTTTTTTTACAACCGATTCTTTTTTTGTACAGAGATTGTAAAACAGACACACCCAGTTACTTCTTGGAACATGAAGATCATGAAAAATGTCGCACAGCCAGGCACTAGTGCTCACGCACACGCACACACACACATGGGACTAATTAAAAAAGTGAACAAAAATAAATACAAAATGAAAAAGGAGCACAAAAATGTTCTTTGCAAACAGGAACTGGAAGAATGGGACTGAAGTGGAAAATGAATATCTTTGTACATGGAATTTTGATTTAGATTTTCGTATTTCGGTAATATTTCTTTACAATATTATACAAGCCCAGAGGTACATTATCAGGCTGTTCAGCTCCAAACCCTCACAGTGTAGGAGAGTACTCAGCAAAAACATTGATGATTCATCCACTGAGAGGAGGCCTAAGGCAGTTTGAAAATCACCCAGGTATTTTTCAGTAACGTTTCATGTTGTTCTGTGTTATACAACTAATGAAGGAGAATCCCCCCCAAAACCCTGAACCTTGCAGGACTGCGAGCGAAGGGGTGTTCAGTGCTGCGGGTCAGCAGCAGACGTTCAAATTTTCAGAACCTCCTTTTAATGCTGGAGCTAATTTAAAGTATCCGTCTTCTCTTGAATTGATGTCTGCTCCCATGAGCCAAAATCACACGAGGAAATAAACACTTCTTTGAAACTGTTTGAGCAAATATGTTTCTTGCACGATTTTGTTTTCTCACCCCGTCAAGAGTTAGGCAACAGGAAGACCGTAACAGGATCCATTGATAGACTGGGAGGTATGTTATAGCAGACAGTGCCAATACAGTATGTCTTAAATTTACTTTGTCCTGCACCATTATTCCTCTTTCATCTTCATAGAATCCCATTGGACGGCCAATGCATTCTTTGGAAGAGCAAAGGAGCGCTCTGCTTAAGAAAGAAAAAGGTGCATATATATTAATTCATTTACCTATACAGTTTTAATTACATACATACTGTTAAATCTGTCTCTTCAAACACGTTTTTCATCGTATTTCCTTCTCATTCCAGAGTAATTTTCAAGGCTGAGTATAGGACAGAGTTGTTTCCACCTACTGTATTTATTAAAAAAATATTACATTTGTCTGTGGCCAGAAAGGACCAGAAATAATTTTCCCTCACTGTACTGTGTGAGACCCTCAAAAAAGGAAGAATGTGGGTCTCTTGAAGCAATCGGATGCAGATGGCCTCCTTGCTGGAGATGTGTGGTCCGTCGTGAAACTTTAGCAGACAGTTCCATTCTCTGGCCTGGATTTGGGGCAGGTAGAACGAGGGAGAGGCTGGACAGAGGGGGCCAGAGTGCAAAAGAAGCCAGCAATAAGGGTGAGGCCCAGGCCTCCCCAGGCACAGAACATGGACCAGCCATATCCATGGCTGATGTCATCTGGCAGCCCATAGAGATAGCGCGGATACCGGGAGAGCTCAAAGTTGATGCCAGCTACACAAGTGCACAGAGAGATGATACAAAAGGTGCCTGCAAAAGAGCACAGAAACAGGAAATCAATGTTGAAAATAATTAAGGAAACACAGGACAAAGAGGGTATATAGGGCAAATTATATTAAGCAAATATGCACAGACATAAACACATTTCATTATTTCAGAAAATATGCAAGGACAGATGTTTACACTGCAGGACATTAATTTTGCTATGCGAGTCCTGTGTTTTAAACAGAGTACAGCATCTTAATTTTCTGATTTCACAGAGTTTATTGTTGAGGGCCAGTGGGATGTTTTTCCAAATATCCTGTAACTTTGTCCACAATGAACCCAAATTGTTTGAGTTTAACTTTCATCCTTTTAACACCATATAACCTTGGTGAACCTTGGTGCATATTTGTGAGTCTTCAACAGCATATTTATGGTCCAGATATTCACTATAAAGTAATCTTGTCAGATAATAGCAGTACAGTAATAGTAATACCTTACTAGACACTATACACTCTCTATGCAGTTGTTATTTGCTTGATATAATGTGCACTATTGTGTTGAAAGATGAATCTCTCCTCATTTCCTAAGGGAATGACATCATGGATCACAATCTACTTCTGTCTGCTGGCTTTATGGTTACTTTTGTTGCACTCTTGTATTAATCCAGCTCAATGCCTCATTGTATCTAACTGGTATTGTTTTTATGTTGTTTCCCCTTCTTACCAAAGGTTTCCGTGTGCTGTGAGCCATCGGATCTCAAGCGTTACATGCTCATGCAGGTCGATGCTTGTTATCTGTTACTTGTTTCTGTTTCTGAAGAAAAACTAACACTTGTACATGCAGGTAATTCACATGAACTCTCCAGGATTGCCACCTTAAAAGGAAAATAATTTACTCTTAAGGTGCTGTATCTGACATCACCTCTGGACAGCTTGAGTCTTTTTCTTTTTAGAAGCACTATTTATACTGTCAGCCCAATTAATGAATTCAGTACCCATTTCATGACCCCCTCTGTGGTCTTGCATATGGCACTTGGCGTAATATCGAAGTCGAGATATCTGACCTTTCACCCATCACTATAAGTAAACTTTATTTTAACAAACGTTAAAATAATAACGTTTAAAAAACGTTGCTTCTATATGCCTTCCTTCCTAGGGGGTACTGTGTTTCCCATAAATTTTACATTCAAAAATTGTAACAGTGCCTTTATTTTATTATGAGCTGGTTTGGCACAATTAGATTAGTTATCATGCAGGCAATCGCATTGTGCCAAATCAATACAACATTTTATTAGATAATATTTATTCTTTTGCTTTGAATTGCATACCCACTTTTTCTCTGTTTCTGTAATTACTTCCATGACAAGCTACACTGGCCAGCAGCCATATCTCCCTGCAGCTCTCAACTGGCTACCACTGCTGCTAAGCAGGGTTGAGCCTGGTCAGTACCTGGATAGAAAGCTAAGATTGCTGCTGGGAGTGGTGTTAGTGGGACCAGCGGGGGGGCGCCCATCCTGTGGTCTGTGTGGGTCCTAATGGCCCGGTATAGTGACAGGGACACTATACTGTAGTGGGCGATGTCTTTCGGATGAGACATTAAACCGAGGTCCTGACTCTCAGTGGTCCCCGGGCATTTCTTGATAAGAGTACCTAACTATACACTACTTACTATACACTATAGCATAGTATTTGGCCAGTGTCCGTGCCAAATTCCTCCCCTTGGCCTGTAATATGGCCTCCAAATTGTCCTCATGTATGATTGGCTTGCACTTGCCCTGCGATGGACTGGCGCCCCGTCCAGGGAGAACCCTGCCTTGCGCTTGGTGCTTGCCAGGTAGGCTCTGGCTTCTCGCAACAGCATATGGTATAAAGCGGTTTGGCAAAGTACATGACATTATAATCTGTACTGAAGTTAAAGGTATCTTTTTCAGGTTGTGGGTGTAACATGCTTACTTATAATCGTTGAAGTGATATTTTTGTAAAATACTTCAATCAAAATTCGGACTACATGACTCTTTGTTTATGATTCCTAACACCAAGACGTGTAAGATATACACAATCATTTTCAAGAGGAGTTACATGAAACTAAACACACTAACCTAGATATGGTTGAGCTACATGGTTTAACCAGGATACACTTTCTGTTGTTTATCCATCTGTTCATTTTCTAAACAGTTCCAATTCAGGGTTATATGGGGAGCTGGAGCCTATCATAGAAAGCAACAGGCACAAAGCAATGTCCGTGATGGGACATCGGTTCATCACGGGGCAGAGAGACACAAATTAAGAAATTAAGATATGTAAACGTCCGCCAAGGTCATTTTTCTCAGAAGCCAATTAACCTGCCAGTATGTTTTTGGACTGTGAGATGAAACTGGAGCTCCCAGAGAAAACCACATGAAAACGGGGAGAACATACAAACTCCACCCAGACAGCATTCCAGGCCAGAATTGGACCTAACCCCAGCACTGCGAGGCAACCATGCTAATCACTGCCCCACTGTGACACCCTCTCTGTTGTCCGATGCTTTTAAAAGCTATGGTGATCCTTTAATCTCTTCTTTACCATGCAGACAATGGTTCAGACAATGATGAATCATCTGTACATTTACATTTTTTCTTCAAAATGAGTCTTTTCATATACTTGTATTGTAATGCTATAACTCCTGTTTTTGGCAGCAGCATGAACATGACAATAATTAGTATTCTATTTATGCAGACTGGCTGTGCTGTTAGTAGCAGTTTGCGAAGTGTAATTTTCTCCCATCTGTCTTCGCACTAGTAGCAGATTCCAATGTATTGTTCATACTTTTATCCTTTTTACAGGTATCAGACAGGGCAAAGGTTAGAGTGTAACTGTTTGTGGAAAAGAAGAGAAAAAAAGTGATTCTCCTCCCACGATTGCTGTCAGTTTCCCCATCTTCTGCTAGATTCGTATTTATTGTATGAGTAATGGGTTTCATTCATTCACATTGATTTACAGTAAGTCCAATTCTCTGAGACTTTGCAGCTTCCAGCAACTGGATGAATATTTGTCAGGTGAATCTCCCAAACAGTTAAACTTTTCCATATAGTTCCTCTAGTATGTTGCAATATATTGGTTTCTTACAACAAGAATTGGTCAATAGCTTTTCTATGTCCATTTTGGTTTCTGGTACAATTAAAAGAGAAACCACAAGATCATAATTGTGTTTTTAACAAATGCATTTCCTATATTACCTTAAAAGTAAGCAGTTTTGTTGCATCTATGCACTGAAAACAATATCTCATGGAATCATTAGAGCCAAAATCCTGAAGCATAGATTCACAATTCCTTATATATAATTTTATTAAATATACTTTTATTCTAAGCATGTATTATGGAAGATATACACTGGTTATACATTAATAAAACAGTGCTGTGTAAGAACCTAATATAATCTGAGATTTGAACAGCAATAACACCTCGAGACTTTTCACACTCACCAATTTCTTAGAGTAGAAAGAGTTTCAGGTAGCACAGCATTTGAAATGAACTTAAGATTGCTTAAAAAAGCATCAGTGTGAAATGAGTTTTCGGCTCATAAGTGAATAGCTCAGCAGAGCTTACTTTGCTTTCAAACAAAATGGGCTTTTTTTTGCCATTGTTGTTTTTCTGTTCAGTTTCAGGGTGATAAAAATAACCTCTGTTCCTTTGAATTCCTCCTTCAACAGAACTTATCTAAAGTGGACCCATGAAACTTTTTCCTTTTAATGTATTTCCTTCTCTACTGGCAGGAGATACAATTTGTTTTTACGTCTCACCAATTATTATACATAGAACTGTGCCTCAGCCAGGGCTCACCTCCCATAAGAAAGAGCAAGCCTGCTACATATTGCATGAGCCCACGATCCCAGCAGCATCCAAGAACCCCAATGATCCAGCCAAACAGGATGATTGCCACAGCCATGCCCATGAAGCCTGCAGTCATTCGTCGCAAGTCTGTGATGAAAGACAGAAGAGTCATGTCGGTTAGACTGTAACATCCGGATTGGACACTTACCAAAACCGCATTTCAAAAAGCAACCCCAAAACCTCTTCTTTTTGTATTCTCGTCGCAGACACTATATACTGTACTGTATATATTACTAAAGACTGGGGATACATGAGATATAAAGGTAATGTGAGACAATATTGGCAAGCACCAGCTGAAATTGCTCTAGCAGGTTGTCACACATTGCCTCAAGTTCCCCTCAAGGTCTCAAGTCTCTCCTGTTTACAGTAATTCTGATACACATAAAATCAAAATCTGAGATGGATAATTGGAAAGCAAGCTTCTGCAATGCATTTATACTGTAGCTGTAGACTTGCTTTGGGCATGCTAATGTTCTGTATATGTTAAAATTGCATGCTTTCCAATTAGAATTGTGATTTGAGAGATGCTGCCTTGGTACTGTATTAATATGCATGCTCAAGAAGATAAAAAGCTTAACGGGAACACAGTTTGTGATGAACTTTAGAAAACCTCCAGTTAAAATGGAGATACTACTTTGTTTCTGATGTTCCTACGTGTAGGAATTACCTATAGCCTGAAACATCGAATTACAAATGGAAGTTAGGAGACAGTCAAACATATCACAACAATCAAGATATCTTCACTGCCAAAGTAATAGTAATCAGACAGTAACTTGAAGTCTTGTAGTCCTTTACCAGAGATTTTCAAAGGCTTTTTCCCACTCATGTTTTTTTTTACAATAAATTCAATTTACTCAACCAGCCTCAGTAATTTACATTTTTTCCAGTTCACTGGTGATTTCGAAAATAACTTTAAAAAGCTTTTCTCAAACATTTCCATAATTGTGGAGACTTTTGGTGTGCTACACTACAAATGGGTTAGGATCTGCTGTACCGCAGATGAAATTCCCTGGGCAGGAGAGGAGGATGGTGGCCCTGTCAGATGTGGCTGGAAGACGATGCAGCTGGAGGCATAAGAGTCAACCCATCCAGCTGTCTGATGTGATTCACCAGCCTGTTGTAGATAGCAATAATAAACTGGCACTGAAAATGCTTTATCTTTGGTCAGGTTCTCAGCAAGCTTCTCTGCTCCTCCCCTGCCTCGTGCTTGGGCAACATTATCTGAGATTTCAAGGTGCCACCTGCACAACCCTGCTGCTCCCTGAAACAAACTTGCCCACATGACTTCTTATCTCCCTTTTAAATTTTGATTAATTTTATCCTTTTTTCTCCTCCCTCTGGATTCTCACCTCTCAAAATTGTTCTGCATGAGAACAAATTTAGCCAAACAGAATGAGCACTAAATATTTTCAGCTTCAAGCAATCAATTCACCTTCTAGTGCACAAATTACCTCGGGTAGAAGTGCATGCGATTTACTGTACAATAATGCAATACCGCTTTTGGAGATTCTAAAATATGCTGTCTAAAGAATGTAATAACTAATGCTTTATATTTAAAAACAAAATTGTAACAAAAATATTTGTTAATTTTACAAAATGATAGCTTTTGCCATTTGCCAGTAAACAAAGTTAAAGCTGTTAAAATGTATGACAGCATTTCAGTTTAAAAATAATCAAGGCTGTGTTCTAAGACCTATTAATAATTTTCAGAGATTTTCATGTGGATCACAGCTCATTTGATTAGTCACTACACATTGCTATTTTCTGCCAATAAAAACCAGACATCTGGCAGGTGGGGTCCCAATTAGGTTTTTGTTTTCATTTCCATTTGCAATGATAAAGTTTTTTTTTAGTTTAAATCCCTCCCGTAGTTGAGAAATGCTGTTGTCCATCATTTCGGCTCACTTGTTCCTCTTCCTCGCACAGAAGGGGCTAAGGTAAGAAGAGTACATCCTCAGAAACAGGCGTTGTCAGCTATTCAGCTTTTTCAGACTCTGCAGTGCTGACAGTAGAACTAACATCGACTGGAGGAGTGATGCAGCTCTGACAGCACTGCAAGGTCACAGGCTGCAAGCAAGAGATCCTGGGGCTGAGAGTAAAACAGTCGCCCCTGCTAGCACTTCAGCAATTGTTTGCTGATACCTGAGCAATCCCATCCTGAGGCCACTTAAACCACAGACCATCCTGCAAGTGTTGCCAATGTCTGCATCACAGGGCTCAACCTGTGCTCTGAACAAGCGCCTCTACCAGCTTAGCCATTTAGAAGCCCGCAAAAGCCCTAGTCCATCAATAAAATAAGAACAGTTTTCTTTCTACAGGTTTAAATCTAAAGTGTACATAATTACACTTGTAGATGTATCTATTCATGGCTTCAGTGTTGTCTGTTACTTGTCTTTCCATGGTTCTACACGGATTCCAGGGGTTAACCTACCATTTGCATGACTTCCATAGAAATGGTCAAAATCAGTCCCTTTTTCCTCCTTCAGGCTATGCTGTTGTGTCAAATTACACAATGGTGAACAATGGTTGTGACTGGGTGCACATTCTTCCTTTCAAAGTGACATGAATTAATTAGATAGAGTATTTTGAAGTAATATAGGCTTAATGATATTTGGTAAAGGAACCATTTGATCTTGAACTTTGATTTTGTACCTTTTTAGCTGAAAAAATACTGTATTGACATCAAATAAAAAGTAACATTTGCAAAGGAAAATTGACTTTCTAAATGTTAGCTTCCTACATATTCAGTCTTCACAGTTCTTATTGGCTCTATATACTGTATCACTTTTTATGTGGCTACACCCTTTTCTCTCATTTCACTGTTTTATGGGCATATAAAATGTTTTGGTGAGGTATAACAAATGCATTTTTTACTGTTTACTTTTTATTCTGGAATTTTCCGTTTCATTTATCTTTACATGTCTCATTACCTAGAAGCAGTTCCTTCAACTCCGTTTCCAAATCCAAGGATCAAAGAATCCTGAAAATAGAAATCTCTACTGTTCTGTTGGTAAATACCCCAGGCTTACTCTGCTACTAGCTGGTAGGCAGGTCACAAAGTCTCACAATCCCCTCACTTCTGTCAACAAAGGCCTCATGGAGGCAGCTCTGCTTTATTAGCAGCTTAGCCAGGTGTAAAGTCATTGACAGTCCCACAAGAAGGGATTTCAGCTTGACAGGCTCAAGGCACAGTTGAGGGCACAGTGTGTTATCTGCGCTCATGGGAGAGAGTATTTCAGAATTTTGCCAGCATGTCCGAAGTGTTGTAATATTATTAAGTACAGCTGCTTTTTAAACACACATAAGCACTTTCAAAAGGCAACATGTATTTTAATTATTTTTTTGTGATCATTTTTGTTTTCCCCAAAACAATACAATAAAAAAAATAAAAATCACTTCACCTCTGACAAAACCTCCTTAATCTATTTCCCTAATGTATTTTTATCCCTAATGAGTCTTTGTGCAGCACTGGCTGACTAAACAGTTTGAGTGAAATATTCTGTCTTGGTGGCAGAATATATTGGAAGTTATTGTCTCTTTTTTGTCTTCCTCCTTACCTCCTGTGATGATGCAAATAGGGGGCTTGTGTAAAGCCACCAATTGGAGTGCAAATTGGATATACCTTGCTTAACTGATTGATTGGATCCAGTGGGAATTAAATGGCACAGGTGGAAAAGATTGGATTGGCACATTTGATAGGCTTTGTGGGTAATTGGACAAGACCAGGGATCAGAAATCAGGTGAAATGTAGAGAGTCTTGATGGGATGGTTGAAGGGTTGGCTCTTTGTGCTTTTTTTATCAGTAGACATGCTTGCAGTCTCTATGTTGGAGAAGGTCTCATAGGAGAGAGAATGAAAAACCTGCAAGGATTTTGTTTGAAGATTTATGATTATTGATGGAAAAATCCAGAGTGAGTTCTAGTTTATTCACTTGTATAAAATATCCCAGTATTTAGTTTAAAAGACTTCTGTGGCTCATAGGATAGGTGATTAGTGCTGATAAAAGTATTGTTGGAAAACTGGGAGTAACGGGTAAAGCCGATTTAAGCATGCCATGTCTCTGAGCAAAAAAGGGACAAGTTAGTTTCATGTAACAGAGAGACATGGAGCAGTCCAAAGGAATTTACCCGTTCTGGCCTTCCAGAGACTTCCTGAAGGAGAAAGGTTAATTTGAAGAGTAGAAGTAAAATTACTGACTGCTACTTAAAAGATCTGATGGATGGATGGATGGATGATTGAACAGTTGACTGTACAGATATCTCTGAAAGATTCTGAAAAAAACAGTACATCTAAGACTCTGGAGGGGTTCCGTCCACAAGATGCAGTGATGAACCACACTTAAATGTGCAACACTGTGGAGCATGGGTTCTCCGTCACCCCCTGATTGCAAAAGGTATGTATAGTATATGAAGGTATGTTCTTCTGAGTTTAAATGTGCAATACAACTGTGATGCTTGCACACAAAAGGATCACTACTCCACATTGGGGAAAATTGCTGGTACGGAATGTGTGTATTTACGATTCCCCCCCCACCATCTTGCTCCGATATTGCTAGTGACAGGAAGCACTAAAATATGGTCAGTCATGAGTCACAACATATGAGATTGTCTAAGAAACTCTGCAATAATTGCAGCTGCTAAAACCCAGTTTTAAGCAATATCTAGCCTTGAGAGATATACAAGAATGAGCTTCTGTATGAGGTACTGTTCTGTTGTTGGCTCCACCCCATGCTTGGTGTTTTACATATGTTCAGTATTGCCACTTTCAAGGCTTTATCATGTAATATGAAATTCTTCTGAACTAATTTATCTACACAGTATGCTGCAACCTCAAAGTGGGAATCTGGTAATTCAGCAAAAAAAATCGGGTTTCAGTTAATGGAAATCTGCAGAACAAAGCAATCCAAACTAGCAGTTTTTCAAACCAGACATTTTAAGAATTACTGCAAAGCCAAAAAGGAGGTTGAAGGGGTGCACTTTCCTTTCTTCTAATAAGCACAACTCTGACAGAGACCATTTTTTTTAGTGTTGTACCTCCTCCGCTTCTCCAACTACACTCTCACCGCAGAACAAACTGAATCCTTACAACATCTATGCATTAATGTGCTCTTTTCCCAGCTCTCCGTCCTCTTGCTAAGCTAATTGGTCTGCATGCTCTTTGCTAGATTTTAGTTTTCTGGTTAAGAGGATAATTCCCTGTCACCACCACCACCAACTCCACCCTTTTTATTTTGCAGGGTATGTTATTGAACATGTTGCATTACATTCTTACACTGGTTCAAACAAATGCAAAAATCACCCAAAAATAGCAGTAGTGGATTATTATGGAATATTTATTTTGGGGGCCAGTCTAAAGCTACATCTTTTGTTGGGGTATCTTTTTTTTCTATACAATACCTAGCAAGGCAGTTAACTATCAGGTTAGTCTATCTTTTCCCACATAATAACCTATGGCAAATTCAGCTCCACATCAATTTCACTCAAAAATATTTTGCAAAGAGTTTGGGATATAACCTCAAGGAAGGGACCATGCCACACTGTTACTTTGGTAAGAGGGTCAAAGGAGTGTAAAAACAATATTTTTATCCAGTCATGACATGAAGGCTTTTAACATCAGTAATATACAGTAGTAAGAGCTAAATGGAAAGATTATATATTCAGGAAGAGTGTAAAGAAAAACAGACAACATAGAATTGGAATAGAGATATCTTGACATCAACCTGTTGGAGAGCATAGGACATGATTATTTTTATTCCCAGTGAATTATTCACAAAGCTCCATATAAAATACTAATCTTTAAACTTCAAGCTCAGGCAGTCCAAGGTCAGAAGATCATTTTACCAGGAAAATGGTTTTCTGCAATGCATTTAGATAAAAGAAAGCATATTGGAAGCTAAGATGCCTAAGCCTAGCAGTGAGAAAATTAGTGGAAAACTAGAAAAAGAATTGTAGTCTTTACATTATCCTCCACTAATGTGTACAGTGATCCTTGCTGTCCCATGGCTTGTATGTGTCTCCATCTATAAACACTTCCCATAGAAGTGTAGTGTGTTTTTCTTGTATTCTCCAGAAACATTACACACCCAACTTGAAAACATTCTGCCATCGATCAAAATTAGGTTAGTCGTTTGGGATAGTAACAAAGCCTGTTTCTAAAGATACATTAGACACATAATGAGAGACGGACACTAGATTCTAAGTCAATGAAAGTTTTGGTGAATTTGTTCTAAACAGCAGCGTCTGATTTTTTTTCTTTTTTTCCGCCAGAAAAAGCATTAACGGCTCTGAAGGTTTGACAGTGATATTAGCAGTCTCGCAGTCAATGGCAGCCTCTGGGAGAACCAGCTGTACAGTGTCAGCATCTCTGTCACTGTTCTCATCCCTGACAGAACTTTCCTTTGACTTAAAGCACATCACCGAAAGGAAAGGCAGAGCCCTCACTTTCATTTCCGTTCTTTACAAAATCTTTTATTTTCTCGTCGCATTTCATCTCCATATGTTTTCCGCAACTAAATGTCTTGAGCTTGGCAGAGGGATGACAAAATATTTTGGGACACATTAAGGCATTTAAGTGCCTAAAATAGTTTAAAATCCAGTAGCTCATAAATGGAAAGATTTTTTGCCAAGACCAAAGCAGTAATGCCAGACAATTCATGATCTGAAGTACCTCAGGCTATCTCTAGCCAAAGATATCTAAATGACTGACTGAGACAAAGCTAAGTTAAGTAAGACAAAGTTAAGTAATTTCTCTCGGTGAAATGGACTGTCCTTTATTGTAACCTGTACTGAGCAGGCCTTTTACAAATGTAAACCTCGTGTTCTTTCAGCTATATGAAAGTCATCAATAGTGCTTAGAGATTAAGAGTAGGATGATCGCAATAGGCAGCCACAGCCATGTCCGCAACTCTATAAGCATGTATTTCTCTTCAGGAGGGACGCAATGCAGGAAGAAAGGGAGGGGGTGCAGCAAGCGTGGGTTCATCTGTATGCTGGTAGAAGAAGACGTCGGAGAAAGAGAACCACAGAACCTTCACGGCTCACTGAGGCTTCCCCAGGTAATTTGTTGAGAACCCCAGTGGTGTAATTAATACCTTTCACAATGGCATGAGCTTTGTAGCCTTGGTAAAATAAACAGCACAAGGAGAGGTCAGGGCCGGTGGAAAAAGAAATTCTCCATCGGAAGCAACTTATGCTCCTCTTTTCTTCCCCTTATATAACACGTACTGTATTTGTGTTAAAGTGACATGTTCAAACAATAGAGAAGAGACCATTCTATATTACTTAAACTTCATGTTTTCTAGCCACATTTACTATGTGCACAACATTAATGATGAAATGATAAATGCAATCATACAGGGGAGCTGCATTTATATTTTGATGTTGAAAACTATTGACACGATGCTTTGCAGCAAGTAAAACACCAATTTAGTGCTCACTGTAAATCATAAATTTGTTAATCTGTTTTGGACATTATGGAGCCTTTTTATCTAAGTTAACTTTCAATATAAGGAATAGCCACTTAGCAAACAAATATTATTTTTCTTTATTTCTGATATATCCAACCTTTGGTTTTGTACCACTTTAACACCGATAAACAACTAAGTGGTTGTTGTGTGTGATTCACACACAAACTATTCAGCAAAGTATCTCTTAAATCCTGCATTCATGACTTATTCTTTTTAATTAAGTTACCTGTTGAATGAACATGAAGGCCTAAACAATCATTGAATCCAGATGTGAAACATTCTCTCAAGAATTGTACATCTGTAGTCTGGCAGATCAATGTTATGTGGATTAAAACTACAAAACTAGCATGTTCTGAGAGAACAGAGCCAAATTTCTGATTTATTCATTAAATACTGAATTAAACATTTATATTTTTTGAATAATTTGGATTTCAATTGTGGAATGCTCGTAATAAGAAAGGCAATTTGATGACTAGGCAGTAACCAGGCAATGATTCCTTTCAAAGACATTAGGTTATTGGGGCTTTACAGCTACGGACTGGTGCAGTGCTCCAGAATACTAACGCCATATGTGTGGAGAATGCTGAAGTCAGCAGTCTAGCTTTAATATTGTAATTGATAAATATCTGCACACTTGTTAATACGCTCTGTGCTGTGTACACTTGCTTGCATTTCATGTCTTTAACAGCTATTGTTCTGTTTCCTGGGGGACTTGATTAAAGAGCTGGTGTCATCTTTTGTTTTAATGGCCCTGATATCCCATTCTGATGGATTCCTACATCATACACATATTATCATATTTGGGATAGTGAGCTTTATGGATGTAAGAATATTTAGGCTTTAATTATATAATGCATCCTCTCTCAAGGCAGTAGAACAGATAAATGCACTAGACTTGAATTAAAAATACATCATGCTTTACAGATGAGATGCTGTCTGCAGGAGTATAGCACTTGTTTCTATATATGTACAGTAAGCATCTGTACTGCTGTGGCTCTATCTGTTAGTATAAAAAGGCCTTAACCAACCCCTTAGGTTCTTGAGTGGTCTTTACTGCAAAAACTACAAAAGCAGTATGTTCAGAGAGAACAGAGCCAAATTTCTGATTCTGATCATTAACTATAATTATAGATGACTCCACAGTTCAAATCTAGATACATACTGTATAATCTAAATATAACATACACAGAATATACTTTTTTGGAAATAAATCACAAAGTCTAACAGCCTTGCAGTTACAACAGCATGTACAGTATTAGATCAGACCCCGCTGAGCTACCGTCCCGGTCACAGAAGCTATGCTGCAAGGTATCGTCTGTGTAATTTGAATGCACTGTACAATTAAGGAGAGAGATCTTACCTTAACCATTTTTTCACACTGTGTTACACCATTAAGATGTGCATGATTTAAATTAGCAAGAACAAAAGTGAGTCTGTAGTTTTATTAAATACTGATTGAACCTCAGGACACCTGATAATCAAATCATATTTTTCTCATTGCAACGAATCCACTAATGGAGTCTTTTTACTAGAAAAATCTTTTGACAGTTTTACGAAAACTAATCTACACATAAAAATGGTTGATATTTCCCATTTAGTAAGGCTTCAATCATTCTGTGTTAGGATATTCACCCCTTCTACAGTATGATGTGTATCAGTCAGTACTTCACCAGCAACTCGGATGGTTATTACTTGTTTCTACTGTTGGAATTTAATTTTGAATCACCTTGAGACAACAGCAAAACGCATCGAGGGGAAAATGAACAACGTTCCTCTGAATTTCAAGAAGCCTGGAGGGAGCAGCATGTGTGATAGGTCCTAGCCTTTAGTATTCATTTACTTTCACTTAATTTGTAAACGCTGGTTTTTTTTACCGTTACTTTGCAAGTACTGTTACGTTCGCAGTGTAGCTGTATAGTTTTCAAGGAGTTATACTAGGACTATTCAGTTGCCTCTGGCCTGTGCAACAGTAGTCTGATTTGCATCATTCATTTCAGCAGAAATAAATCCTTTCATATTTCTCCAACTACTCTTACTCTGCCCGGGTGTATGAATGATAAAATCTATTGGAACAAGCATCAAGGGTATGAACGCTAGGGAGTCTTTACTGTGATGCACTCTTTGGGGACCCTTGAAAATGCAGCAAATCTCTGTTGCAGTTTAATATCCTCTGTGATTTCTTTGAATTAATATTGTGTTCAAAAGCGTGTAGCAAGGTTTCATGCACTATAGTATTGTACTTTCCCATGTGTTGTTAGAGCTTTCTGAAAAAACTGTCTGATAGCTTGTGAGATGTCACTCCCTCTTCATTGTGTTATTTGACAGAAGTTCAGGAGGAGGTTAAATGCAAATGTCGCATTTCCACTTCCCTTCATGTAAATACTCCCATGCTCAGGGAGGAGCACAACTCTGTGTGCATTTTTTTTTATTGTTCAACTTTTCCTTCTCGTCGAAGACAGACATGTTTCGCACTCGCCGTTACTAAGACCTTTCCTATATCGCATTTACCTCCTATAAGCTAGGAGCAGAGACGCTTTCTGGCCTCTTCTCAAACAAGCTGCTTTTCAACCTCAAATTCTCCAGAGGAAAACACCTAAAAGAAAACTATGACAGGAGCAGAGCCAGTTCTCCTGATGTTGTTAACCCACCCTGGAACTCCAGAACAACAGATACTTCGACTCCCACCCACTACCAGCCTATCTTTCTCTCTTTCCTTTCCCTAAATGTCCTTTTCATTGTCTCCCAGTGCTCCCCCTGATTGCACTCTGTGGGGCCACAGTGTTAGTCTGCACTGGATCGGGGCTCCTCATTCACAGCACTCGCCGCTCCTTGTACCCGAGCCTTGGTAATGGCCTTAGTTGCTGTGGTGATGGGTACCCCCCCCACCAGTGTCCAGCTTGTACAGTGTCAGCCTTCAGCTTGTTGCCTCTCTCACAGGTGGACACTTTGGAAGTAACTGCTTCTTTTGGGGGGTATTCTGCTTGGAATACATCCATATCCAACCATTCCTCGCAAACCTCAGCAAGTGGTAAGTCTCTACCAGCTCCTTCCTATTTTCCCATCTGTACACCTCTGGCTACTCTTCCACGACACCGCAGTGTCTTCGGCTGCCCACTGCAGAGCTCCAATTCTCAAACTCGCGACTGCCACTGCCGCCACCTGTTCACTGACCTGGGTCCCGTCACCTGCATCATACATGCTTCTCATTCACTTAACTTCTGTCGGAGTTCGTCCGAAACATCACTTATCCGAATGCGCTCGGTCAAACAAGCTCAAGCCCCCATCCTACACACTAGTACTGTACATGAGAATGTCTTCTCCCTGCATCCTGTGAAACTCCAACCAATTTGCTTCTAGCTTTCTGTCTGAAACCTGCATCTGCATTCTAGGGCTGGATTGTGACAGTGCTGGACAAAGATAATTTCCCTCAGCCAGGTGATAATGGTTTAAAACAGTATTATCACCTGCCAGGTCAACCAGGTGACCATACTATTTTAGTGAAACTATACAATATTTAGTGTATTCACTATTGCCATTTTCAGAATATAGGTACGAATACTAACGTATTTAGCAATAGAGTCCATTGACATCAGTCATCACAGTGACTTGTTTTTGCTTACAGGTTTGTGCATTCATGCATTCAAAATCCCTTCTTTCTCCTTGCAGAGCTTCTCTGAAATGTAGTCTGTTCCTCCCATATTGAAAATTATAATATGAGTTATGTTGACTAAAAAGAAAAAAAAAACTTATCTGAGAGAAATGAATGCTGAAGGAAAATTGCTTTTCTCTGAAGTTCTGTGCATCTTTTCTTGGGAGTTATCAGTTCATTTTGAATTCTCAAAGTTCACAAAAATAAGTTTCTTTCAGGGGAGGCAGGGCAAGCAGTTTTCAGAGAATTTCCACAAGGACGGTTAAAAACAAAATTTTGTATTTTAATGTAACATTTTAAATAGCTTCCAGCCAGATAACTAACAAGTACTCTTCCTCCACAATCAACATTTATATAGAATCTTAACTGACTTGTTAGTGTTGATCTAGCAACAATATGGATACAAAGAGTGCATTTGGGTCAATTTTTTTATGAATTTCAACAATCATTCTTAAATTGCAGGTGTATTATCTTGAATGTATAACATGCATTTGGTAAGTACTGTAGATAATAAGAAAATAGAAGCATCATCAAATTGGGGTGATGTAATCGGTAAAGTACCACAGGGATCAGCTCTGGAACCACTACTCTACCTAATTCATATCAAGTCAAGTCTACAGATGACGACAATAGGAAGATTAGCAAATTAGCAGAGAAGTAAATAATTTAAAACAATATTCAATATTGTGTAAACATCTGGCAAAAGACATTTATTGTCAAACACAGGGAGTAGAAATTATAGATAAAAGATTGGAAAGGCTGAACTTGAAGAAAGTGTCTATATTGGCACATTCTTTTCATCTTCAAGAAAATTTAGATAAGTAATTATAAGAAAAATAAGATATAAAATGAGAATTAAAATCGAGGAATGAATACAAGATGTCAATTTCACAAATAAAATGTGCTGCTTTGGAATCGGTCCAGAAAAGAGTAATTAGATAAATTTCTTGGCAAAGTAGTGTCCTGTTCTGACAGGCTAAAAGAGTTAATCTTTTCAGTTTTTAAAAGAAAAGGGACTGGTGATTCATACATTCAAAGGCAACAGAGTCCTGGACAAAGATAGCCCTTTTAAAACAAAAAATAACTAGCTACTACAAACCAAATAGCCTCCTCTTAATTGTAAACACTGCTATGTTCCTGTGGAGACAACCAGAAAAAAGAGATGAAAATAAGTATTGTGTTGTATTCAAATCAGTGCATTTCTTGAAAGCTCCTCTGAATTTAATGCCTCAAAATAAAGGCACTGTGAAATTTAATTCAGATTATTTATTTGTATGTCATATTCTATTAACTTTCCTTAACTGGTTTACTTTCTGTCTTAAACATGATATAGAGCTGGAATGCTTATTTTTGTAATCATTGATTAACAGAGTGCCTCTTTTATGGTTATTGCAATCATTTTAGTTTGCACTGGTACTGTATTCTGTTATTTCAGGGAAGCTTCTAACTTGAAAAGCTATTTACAAATCAAAACATTTGCAGATAAGGAAAGGCTTACTTGCAAAAGCTAGATTTGGTGTTGTCACCAGCAATTCTGGATTATGACTGCCACTGACTACTGTAACAGCTGTAATTTAAAAAAAGAAAAGTTCAGTTTTACTCAGAGACATGTCACAGAATGTGATGGCTACAAAGATGTTTGTCTTCAAACTCTGTTTAGGTAACTTAGGCAGAAGATCACTAATATCTTGGGAGTCCAGAATGCATTTGGCCACTCTTGGATAACCTGTCTTAAAAATCTTCACAATGATTGCTAGCTTGCTATTCCTTTGGTTAGGAGTAAAGCTTATTTTTTGTGTACCTACAGTATAACAATCAGCAATAAAGACGACTATAATACAATAACTTTGAAGATTTCCATTGTTCTGTATGTATTAATATACAGTATGTTGTTTCATTCAGAAGTCAGACCCTTCAAGTTAAACTGAGATCCTACTAATCCGTTTCAAAGCATAAACTGTAGTTTACAATATTCATAGTCCTGAAATCGTTACTATAAGAATAAAATACTTATTAGAAACTGGGAAAAGTTTTTTGCAATATCTTTTTTTTTTAATTTCCCAGTTTATAATTTTTGAACATCTGAGAGAATTCACTGATCCAAATGAAACTTTTATACACAACGTAGACCAACTTGTGTGACAGCTGCTGTCTGCTGGTGTCCCAGAGTGATTTCTGACTCAAACATAGTTCTCCGGAGGGGCGTATCTGTCATCTCATATGAGAATCTGGAGGTCAGTAGAGGAATCACAGAATGGACTAGGATATGACCCGGAGGAGCAGCCTAAAGGCAGTAGTCAGGGATTGCAAAACTTGACAGCTGACACAGGGAAAGCAGAACTGTCAGCCTAGAGTTTATCTAACCTCCAAACCTGACATTGTGAGAATAACAAACATTACATCACTGCCGCAGAATCGCACGTACGTGTGAACAAGTGACTGGTTTTGTTGATGGCACGAATGTAAACATTGAAAAAATAAGCAAGGAACTACAAGAATGAAACTTCGAAATTTTAAGCATGACACTTAATGACATGTTTATGTTCTGACACTCAATTGCAAAGTTTTCTTTTTAAAATTTGGACGGCATAAAAAAAGAATAATTCATTGATCTGTCAAAATCATCGCAACAAACCCTGAATAGCAATTCAATGGAGCGATTCTTGAATGAGGTAAAAACTATACATAGCTCTAATTGTTAGCCCCCTGGCTATGTACCACCTAAAATATGTCAAGTATGTATGATGTTTATATAAGATTAAATCAAGGCAGAAAAAAGACTACTAATATTTCAGTAAACTAACCATGTCATTCAGCTCATTTCCTTCCACATTGTTTCAGGAGTATTCATTTTGTAACAGCAGCAGTTTCAGTTTAATGCATTTCAGAGCATGGAACAGTTTTGGAGTTCCAAAATTGAGTCTCAGATAAGCGTGCTGGAAATGCTTATAAAAACAGCAGTAGTGTTACAAATATGAAAGTCTGAAGTGTGGGTCCCATTAAAATTCACACACTTGGTGTGATATAAATTTGATTTCTGATTTTCTCTGCAGCCTATAAAATAAAACCACGTACAGCGGGTATTTGTTTAGCCAAAACCAAAACTTTTTTTGCAAAACATGTAGACCAACGAAACTGTTTACAGTAAGTGTTTACACTATACTTAGGAATATCTTCTGTAATGGTTCATGAAGTTAAGAATATTTCTAAAACCTGGTCAATCAGCAACTAAACTACGGCAAGGTCTGGGAATTTAACATTGGAGAATTTTCTTGTTCATGATTTGGTCTGGTTGACAGGCTCTAGGATGGAAGAAGACTTTTAAATTGGCAACAGAGTAGGATCAGAGATGAATCTAACTAGTGAGTGAGCCTCTGCTGACTGCCTAACTACCACCTACCCAGCATCCACATCTCAACAGTCTTGTTTTTATACTGTACCCATATGCAAAGGAGGGATTCATGTTGTTCATTTTAACTGATTGGCACAAGTTTGATTAGTTGTTTCTTCTACAATTAAGTTATTTAACATAGTCAGTCCACTTGTACTTTAATTATCATAAGGGAGGGTTACTTATGTCTTTCAACCACACATACTATATATTGTATTACAATATGTAATGGTATTGAGGTGGACTTATATGTGAATCTGGCTATTCATGATGGTTCTCTGCACTGAAGCCTCACAGGTGTCGGGATGCCTCTGCACTGACCAAGGGAACAAGTAGCTCAATCCAAGGGAAGTCAGTTGTATTTTTGTTTTCTATAATTGTCAATAACATTTAACAGAAAACTCCATATTCCTGTTAATTGTCCATGGCAATTGACAGCACAGGAGGAAGGTTGGGACTCTTCCTAAAACACTACTTAACCTAAATAGCCAAAAACAAAAATTAGTGAGGAAAGAATTCATCTAAAATGCACCTATATGTTAAAGAAGGCAGGCAGGGAAAGACGAATGTTCCCAATAACATAACACAGATGAAAGGAACAAGTAAATAGCCCAAATTGGTAAATTTATTATGTGGTGAACTGAATATTTTTTGCTTGGAATGGAGATTAACTGTGGAATTGATTCAGCACTTAAAATCCAAGACTGGACTTTCTTGAAGACCGGGTGCAATGCAAAGACCAAGAGAAGCAAGTGGAAATGAAGTTATGAACACTCAGGACAGGAAATAGGAGACACTTCCTTAAACAGAAGGTTTGTGGTCTGAGGGTTTTTGCATGTTTAAAGTATGTTAACAGCAATGAAATGAGAAAGATGGGCTACTGTATATGGTCTTCTTTTTTTATCCTGTTTATGTTCTTGAACTATTGTTGCAGGGTTGGTGGGAGAAGGGAGACATTTTGGAGTCTTTGGAATACCGCTGTGAAAAGGCTGTGGCTTGTTAGCAACTAACTGATAAGATTTAGATTGCATTCGATTACACTTCAGCTTTTTTCGATTGCACACGGAGACTGTGCATACAAACGAGACTGTGCCCCGGTCTAAAATCAATCTCGGGACCCATGAGCTTTGAAGCAGAAGCACTGTGTTGTCCAAGTTTTATTAGGAGTTAATATTGAAATAACCTGTGCCAGTTCTCTTCATTATGATTAGGTGTCATCGAGACTGGGCTATACATTCACAATGTTATGGGAAATAAGAGCTTTATACTATAACCTGACAAAGAATATTAAATGCTACATTTTTATGCAGCTCTGTCAACTGGTCCGACACAAGAGTACTTACACAGGCTGTGGATTAACATAAAATGTAAGAACCTGTTTGTAAATTTCTTTTTTCATCTGGTGGAAGGAGATTGTTGTTCTAATACATTCAGTAACACTGTGACAGAGGGAAAGAGAAAGTCCTTAAGGAAGCTTAATCATATAAAATGAACACAATACAAACTGATGGCAAAAGCAGTGAACCTAAGGATTGCTATATTGAATTTTAATTTATATGTCAGGCTCAGAAAATTACCCTATCTCATTCAGTGTGACACAGCTGCCTTGAAAGCTATTGACATTTTTCACAAGGCCAAAACCTATTTATTTTGTCTGTTCTTAGTTTTTTTTTTTGTGAAGAAGATATCAAAGTACATTCCTTTTATGAAATATTTACTCCCTCTTCATTGCCTAACATTTAAATTTTGTGAAAAATGTTTGAAACTCATTTAAGGAATATGCTTATCTTGAAGATACATGTTAATATGATCTAACAAAATGCAAAATATGGATTTTATTTTCAAATCTTTAAAACTTCTGTTTACATCTCTCATCTAAGAGAAATATAATTACTGCTAGAATACTGGCGACTTAGGATTTTACTTCTATGTGCCTGATCTAAGGAGACCTACTGAAAAAGAAATAATTAATAAATGACATTGTAGCGTAATACAGTAATTTACACCACATTTGGTTGTGCATAGCATAGTGAATAACAATATATAAAGAAAAATGTAGTAGCTGTACACTTATTCAAATAAGATGATGATAAGCAGTAGAGCCGAGGCAGGAGAAATTCACAGGATCTGGCAGTGTAAGTTTTATGGAGGCACTGGACGATAGTCAGAAAGTGTGCTCTTCAAGTGTTGTTCAATACACAAAATCCCGTTTTAATAAAAGTTTTAGTTATTGCATGTTTCTCGATTTTCTGACTTCCCAAGCAGCTGCAGGAGACGTGGCTCTAGATACAAGGTATATTCGAGCATTCTACAAGGAAACTTGGATATTAAGAAACAATTCGTCTGCATTCATAGTAACCACCCTGCTGAGTCATCTGTCCACAACCGAGCAGTTTCTTGAGAACAGAACACTCCTGATTTATCCTTTGCCACTTGTCAGTGATAAACTTCATGGCATCATCAGTTTGATCGTGCGTAAAACACAGCACAGACTTCAGACTGTAACAGATAATAAGGCTTGAACAAATCTATGTCACTCAAGGCTAAGTCTGGACTGTAAGGTGGATGAACAAACCTCCATAAATGAACAGTATCCTATAAATTGATTAGTGATTTTAGTTTAGTATAACACTGAACTGATACAAAACTGATAAGAACTTCGGAGTGCTGGAAAATGTTGGCCTTAATTTTTCCATCTTGTCCTAGACATTGTGCACAACTTAAAACTTCTCTGGTGGCGGAGATGCTGGGTGCTTCCACTGTATTGGTTCAGTCTTGGCTTGGAGGTACTTCTACTGTCAGTAACCAGCCAGGAGACATCAAAGTTCCACTGTCTAGTAAGTTGAGGTTTTGAGGCATTTGCAGAAATGTTTGAAATGTCAAGGTTTTCATGGTCCTATTGCTTCCAACATTCAAGAGCTACTCGTGAGCTGGTCTATCAAATCATTGTCACGGACGTCCAAAGGGACTAACCGTGGGGAGCAGGAGAGCGGAAAAAGACCCATATGCGTAGCGGCGAGACGGGAAAAAGGCCCGGGCTCATTAGTGCAAAGAGTTCAGGAATGCCGTATAGAAACCTATGCCCTCAGGGAGCGGACGTGGGGCGCCCTGGTGCTAGGCGGGTCTCAGGACATCCGAACGTCAATGCTGAGCGAGGACAGAGTGCAAGACCCGGAAATATATAGCCCAAGGGAAAGAGAGGGACAGGAAGGACAGCAGACAGGAAACTAGGGACAGGACAGAGAAGGAGCACCCTCTGGCTGCAGAGGGCGTGACAGTACCCCCCCCCCCCTTCATGGGCGGCTCCTGACGCCCATACAAATAAATGAGCTGCCCAGCACTGGGGGGAGGAAAAACCTCATTTAACTGAAAGGAAACCTCAGGGAGTCCATGGCTGAGAGCTACCCCCTCCTCCGGGGTATAAACCTTTTATTGGGTGGAGGAAGGGGGGGTAGAGTAGAGCTCCGGAGACTAAAACAAAAAAGTACACAAGCACAAACACAACAGACAAAAAACCTGGGAAAGACCAGGGAGACAAACCACAAAAAACAGGTAGGAACCAAAGTTCCGAGACACAGAGAGCAGGGGGGACCAAAAAGGAGGGGAAACCAGGAAGAAAAAAAATCAAAACAAAAGGCAAAAAACAAGGAAAAAAAAACACAAAAACCCCGGGGAAAAATACCGCAGACTGGGCAAAGGGCACATTCACATTCTAACGCTGATATCGGAGTGGATAACCTGAGGAAAGCCAGACCGAAGTCCGCTCACAGACACAGATGCCCGGAGTGATATCCAGCGAAAAGAATGGAGGAACGGCAAATGGGCACGTTCACATCCTAACGCTGATATCGTAGTGGACAGCCTGAGGAAAGCCAGACCGAAGTCCGCTCACAGACACAGATGCCCGGAGTGATATCCAGCGAAAGGAAAGAAGGAACGGCAGAAAGCTTACCATTCTTTCACTGATATCGGAGAGAGCAGGACCAGGAAGAGCCAGGCAAGAGAACCCGCTCCAGACACAGAAGCTCGGAGTGATATCCGGTAATAAGAATAGGCAAGCCAGCTCAACATTGAATCACTGATATCGGAGTGATCTACCCGAGGAAAGCCAGGTACAGGACCCGTTCACAGGCACGGAAGATCGGAGTGATATCCAGTGATTAGAATAGAGGAACTGAAAAAAAAAACAGCCCAGAGAACAAGAAAAAAAAAACTGCAGCAAGACAAAAAGCGCCGCTCGCGGGGTCAATAGGTGGCTCAGCATTCTGTCACGGACGTCCAAAGGGACTAACCGTGGGGAGCAGGAGAGCGGAAAAAGACCCATATGCGTAGCGGCGAGACGGGAAAAAGGCCCGGGCTCATTCGTGCAAAGAGTTCAGGAATGCCATATAGAAACCTATGCCCTCAGGGAGCGGACGTGGGGCGTCCTGGTGCTAGGCGGGTCTCAGGACATCCGAACGTCAATGCTGAGCGAGGACAGAGTGCAAGACCCGGAAATATATAGCCCAAGGGAAAGAGAGGGACAGGAAGGACAGCAGACAGGAAACTAGGGACAGGACAGAGAAGGAGCGCCCTCTGGCTGCAGAGGGCATGACAATCATTTGTAAGGGTCTGTTATCGTGACTGGCTTCAGTCTGCCTTTCTACATTCCACAGATTGTTTCTAGACTGGCCACATCCAACAGTCATCCAGACAGATTATGTGGAATAATGAAGGAAAGTAGCAGTCCAAGTAGGTAGCTGTGTCAGCATGCGTAGGCTGCAGATAAGAAAACAAACAAAGTTTCGGCTGTGGAGCCTTCTTACAGTGCGAGAAAGATTTCCTCTCTTTCTCACAACCGCAGAAGGCTCCACAACCGAAATGATTCTTTTCTTCTCTTTTCAACACGGAATAAACCTTTACTTGTCCCTAACGAAGGGACATGTCCTTTCTTCTATATGCACCTAACCACAGGCTTGCTCTGCAGTGCAAATTGTCTTGCACAAAAATTTAATGATGGCACGTTGATCTGAATTTTACTTGAATGATGTAACACTCAGGAACTTGTGTATAACATTTTAACCACCTTTCACTTTTAAGTGGTGTGTGATCATCAACCTACATCACAGAATAGAAATATATATTTTTTTTTATTTGGTGTCAAAGTTCTGGAGGAGACCAAATTCTAATCTTGCACTGGAACTCTCGTACTCTCCTTTTTTAGCAGCCCTTCCCCCACCCAAACCTCAGTTGCAGCTGCACCCTGGTTCATTGCTTATAAGTAAGGGGCTGGAGACAGTACTAATCTTCATCCCGTTCTGTCATTTCCTCAAGCAGGTGAGTTAACTCCAAAGTATTATGAACTCTACTCCTTTATAATCGTCATCTTGTCTTGTCATTATTAGAATTTGCCCATGCATTATATATATATACTGTATACAGTACAGTACAGCGAATACACATAATGTAGTGATGCAAAGGAACAGGTTAAGGTTTATTCCATGCTGAAAGGAAAAGTAAAGAGACACGCTGGCTCCACAGCTGAAACATTCTCTTACAGAAATTAATTTGGTCTAATGTGTTGTATTAAATACATAAAAATGCATGGTGTTCTAATGTACTTCCTGTATTAACGCCTTAGACCCTTACTCTATCTTGCCCTCAAACCACCAGATCCTGTCTGCTATGCTTTTTCTCCACATTTTAAAGGTACCACATTATTGGACAAGCAGTGGAATGTGTATGTATTTATACACTTTCTCATTTACAGTACCAAGAAAAGGTTTGTGAAACGCATAAGCTGGTCCATATTCTCATGTAGTTTTTTAGACCTGAAAACGAAGTAGATTTTCATGAAAGCCTTCTGAATAAACATAACACAAAGACATAAAATATATTTGGATGATATAATCAACAAAAATATTTAACGGTAAATAACTACATGTAAATCAAAATCTTAGACCAGTCTTGAATAAAGAAGGCTATCTTGGTTAAAAAAAAATGTATTTCCCATAATTATGTTGGGGATTCCAAAACTTTGTCTCAGCATGAAATGGAATGTGCTAGTTATAATTTAAGGGTTTTAATGTTGTGAATATTGCCGTCTTTTTTTAGTGCAGTTAATAAAATACACCTCAGTCACAAGGAGTTTGTTCTGGAGAAAAGAACAAATAAATATTATTCTTTAGTCATAGGTTTTATGGTTACATTGCACCACAAATTAAGCCCCTTGTTAAGGCAATAATCTATTGGCAATTATTAATGAGAAGGTACACAATGCAACAGACACAGCCTAACTGGACTTTTATTAATTTGTGATACTTGATTGTAATTGCACCCCTTGTTTCCATTGTACTTGCACTTAATGCAAATTTCGTAAACACTAAGCTAATAAGATTTACTGCCACTCCTTTATCAGACACAGCAGATAAGTAGGGACAGTTTGTTTATGAACTCCAAAATGCAGTATCAGCATGTAAATTCTGAGAAGTAATACATTACTGTAATTCTTCTGCTGAAGGTCATTTTAAGATAATCGATGTTTGTTTATTGTGAGCCTGAATGAATGAATTTTTTTCATTTAAGTATTTAAATCAATTTAAGTTTTAACAAGTTTAGGCTTAAATCAATGATGCCTATAATTTTTCAAAAATGTGTTTTGTTATACAGTAGGTAGGCGACTACGCACATGTCTCTAAGACTCTAGATACAATGGGTAACAACTAACTAGTATTAACATTTCCACTTCTTAAAGCTTCAGAGTTGTGCTGGTTCTGAGGCATGCTAATCAAAAGAATCTTCTGGTTCACCTTATGATGCATGAAATGATGAGTGTCATGTCAAAAGTGTAGGATAAAATAAGATAGAGAGAGACACAGGGGACAGGCAGACACAGAACATAAATTGTGTGCCATTTGAGATCATCCATAAAGACCACATTGCAAGAGCTTGGTATTCTGTGATTTTTAGGGAATTCACATTTCCTGAGTGAAGAATCCCTCAGTTAAAAATGGCATTTCCTTGTTTGTGGGTGCATTTTTAGAATGGGGGAATACTTTCCCATTCATCTGGTGGCATCCAGGTTTACAGAGAGAGAGAGAAATAACAGCTTGTATTTTATTTAGTTTAGAAGGCAGCTTTATCTTATTCTAGCCTTTGTAAATGTTATGAGTTTGAATACTTGGTAGCAGTTGTGTTTTTTGGGCGATCCAGACATAGGACTCTGGAACGCATTGACTGGAAACTTGTAAATAGAGTAACTTGTATGTTTAGTGCATGTGATGTTATTTTTTTAATAACTTTAGGTTTATCCCACTGTGCCTGAATTATTACTCTTTTCACCAAAGCTGTGCCAAAGAACAAAGAACCCATGTGTCACTAATCATACCAACGTCTTGGGTATATTCTTGGAAAAATTCTGATGAGTTGGGGGTTATGATTATTCCACCTATGGACTAGTCTGCTCGGTCATTCACCTTTTCATGTAACCCCCTATTTGTAACAATTTAATTTAAAAAAATGTTGGATATGTCTTGGAAAGCTCTAATTAGTACAATAACTCATTTCCCTACTGACACTTCTCCAATCTATCCTGGATTTAAGTGTACATTTCTTAAAGTCTGCCATAGTCTATAGATAATGGTTCTTGCACTGGTCTTATTCTGAGTGCACCCACACCATGATTTAAAGCAACGTCTCAGATATAAAAGCTGAAAGGGACACATTGAGCAACCATACAAAGAAACTACTGTTAAGGAACATTTTTGAAAATAATTTATTCAGGAATAAAATTACCGTACCTCTTTACAGGTTATTCTTTAGGAATTTAAGAATGTGTTTAAGTGTTTGAATGAGGAGATACTGTACATGTTTAAAGATGCACCAGTGGAAATATCCAACTAAAACTGATCATCACATCACTTTCAACAACCACTTATCCAGTTTGGGATCATCTATGCTCATGGTCAAGCGCGAAGCCTATCACAGGAAGTATGGGGCACAAGGTGGGATATAACCTGGATGGGACGACAGTCCATCACAGGGATTACACCTAGATGCATACACTCATGCCACAGCGAGTTTTGTTACAGAATTAAACTACCAATATGTCTTTGGACTGTGGGAGAAAACTCCAGGGAGGATTCATCACTCCTGTGATACAGTACAGTTAATGTTACTGCGCCACCACACCGCACCTCAACTAAAACTGTCTACTTAAAATACTTTATGGAGGCGGAGTGATCTGCAATGCAATTGAACAGAATTCTTACAGAAGTAATTTGATTACCAAAACCGAACTAATAGGAGCATGCAGAAAGGTCTGCTGAAAAAAAGTAATTATGCCTAAAGTTTAGTATGAGAGATTAGGAGAAAGTGTACTGGAGAGTGAATCCCTATGGCTTTACAATGACTTACTGTCACCATATGAATTTAGATAGAAGCTGGCTTCACGGTTAATAGGTTGAGCTAATCAAACTCCACTGTTCAGCCAGCTGATAAATTTACACTATGAAAGTGGCATAATTACACTGCCAACTAATTAATCCCAAAAATGTAATTGGCTCTTTGTGAATTTTGAATATACTCAAAGATAAGAGGTGCTGGTGTGTCTTCACTTAGGCTGCACAAACAGATCTGCAAAAGAAAGGCTGTCACTTAACTTGTCATTAAAGAATAACCTTATATAGCTAGTGTATGCGCCAGCCAAAGCCCTTTTGAAAATTCAGATAATTCATTTGGAAAATAATCAGGATAGCCTTTTGTTTTTTTAATGTTAAAAATTCAGAACTTCCTTTAAAAGCTTAGGTCTTGTATTAAGGGGTTATATTTTATTTGACAAGGTATTTTTGAAAATACTCTTTGGCTGTATCATTAAAAAAGAACTAATGTAGGACATTCAACGAGACAAATACTGTCCAACGCTGTCATGCTGCTCATTAGGTGAGGCCTTATATAAGTAGTTTGCTGATACAGCTATGTTTTCTGGATTGAATTCAATTTTTGGTGGGTTTTCATACTGTGGATATATTAATGTTGCAATGCTAACGCATTGTAAAAAAAACACTGAAAGTGTTGAGGGCATCCTCACAATACCCGTGTAAGCTTTCAGATTGATAGTTTTTTCCCCATGTCCAGATTTCACTGCCAATATTTAACATATTAATTCAATAACAATATTTCAATTAATCCAGCTTTTTGTGAAAATTACACAGTTTCCAGGAGATGATGAAAGAATTAAGTTGGAATGAAGCAGAGATAGTGCATCTCGGCTGTAATAAATCTGTTTGTATTTTAACAAATACCAAAAATCTGTTTTGTGCTTTTAAAATATCTGGTACACCCCAACCCACCAGGTACTGGAAGTGCTTTCATGAACTTTTGACCATCCATTTTCTAGCTCTTCTAGTTCTGAGTCATGGGAGATTTGTAGCCTATCTTGGCAAACAGGTACAACCTGGAGAGGACACCAATCCATCACAGGGCAGACACTAACACTCACAGCAGGATGAGTTCTTCCAGAAGCCAATTAATGTACTCGTGTGTTTTGACTGTGGGAGAAAACTGGAGCATCCAGAGAAAACCCATGTGAACACAGGGAGAACATGCAAACTCCACACAGATAGCATCCAGGTCCAGAATTGAACCCAGGGCCCTAGTACTATAAACAATGCTAAGCACTACACCACCATGCTGCCCATGAAGTTTTATTTCCAAACTAATTCTATGAATAATTAAAAAATAGCTACTGTAACATATAGTTTAACAACTTGCCATAGATGTAAGGGTTACCATCAATGAAAAATAAACTGATACAAATCTGTACAAAATATCATTATACTGTACTAACATCAGATGTTAATGTTAGTAAGTGCATGTTTAAAATACTTCATTTTAAAATTGTGGCATACTGTACATGACAAAACTCTTAATGCCACAGAGAGCCTCTCCCTTCTCCTTGAATTTATCTTTCTTGCTCTCTCCTCCATCCCATCTCTACCTGTGTAGCTTCCCCCTAGTTAACTCATCACTCTTCATGGCTGTCCTATGAGGAAAAACTTCCTCATCCTGTGGCCAGGAGTTTGACCCTTATTCAAGTTCAAACCCCTGCTCAACAGTAAACATTCCTAAAGACATTTTCTCACTGGGTGCTCTTATTACGTGTGAATGTTTATAATATGTGGACTTACAAAGGCATTCAGTTCATTCCAAAAGGAAACAGCTGCTCAACCCATTGAACTATTGACTCTCACAAATGTAGTCTTGCAGTATTAGTGCCCATCGCTCTTCTCAGCTTCTGTGGTTCTTGGCGTCTCTAACTTCCCGCCATCTGAAAGCTGAAGTGACTTTTTATTGAGTGGTAAGTAGATCTGTGACCTCTCTCTATCTTTTCTCTCTCCCTGATCCTTCACCGGAAAAAGAGCTATGTTTGACAGGCTGGATTTGATACCTATCATTTTGATGAATCGCAAGGAAACGCATATGCCCAAAGATGCACAACTTAAAATCTCAGCCAGTTCATTTTTGATTAAATGCCAAACACAAACACATTAGCATACTGGCTATAACTGTGCACAGCTCAAGTAGATTCCATGGATTTGGGGATCAACAAGACCTAAGTCTAGCACTCTTAATAAAGTTTATATGTAAGTAAAACATAAGAATCTGTCAAATAACATATCACAGATCCTAATCAATTTTTTTAAATCAAAACTGCAGTGGAACTAAACTATAAATCTTTGAATTATATCTATTTTTAATCTATATCTAATTCTGGCAAGTGTGAATGTTTTATTCAGTGTAAGTGACAAAAATAGCATGTTGAGGAATATCCAAAAATACAGTACATTAAACAGAAGAACGCAGAGGTTACAAAAGAGAGGAGGCATTTGAGCCCCTCTAGCCTGTTGGGTGGTACATGTACAACTTATGAGGCTATTTTCTTATACTGTCATTTTGATCAAATCTTTAATTAGATATTGTAATATAAGTGGGTGGCGGTACAGCAGTTAGCTGTCTTGCAGTGCTGGGGCTCTGGGTTCAATTCCTGGGGTGGAGTCTGTATGTTCTTGCCACGTTCACGTGGGTTCCCTCTGGGTGCTCTGTTCTCCTCCCACAGTCCAAAGACATGCTAGTAGGTTAAATGGTGTTTGTAAAACTGGCCATGGTTCAGTGCATGTTTCTGTCTGTCAGTGTATTCCCTGTAATGGACTGCATCCCATCCAGTGTATATCCTGCCTTGTCCTCAATGCTTTCTGGGACAGGCTCCATGCCACTCTGAAATGGATAAGTAGAAATTGAAACTGATGTGATGAATATTAGTGGTTATAAATATTAATAGATACTGTATATTAGTAGTTCTACATGATGTATACGCAACTTACAGTACATATTTTGTACAAAAAACATTTTTTTTTTGTCATGGCCATTCCACGCTGGTAGAGCACTTCACCATGCTCACATTATTGCAGACAGTGAAGTGGGCCTGCATGTATTTCACAAGTTTGAAACATGTCTCGTCAAAGAGTCCATGTTGTGTGACCCAGAAGAATGGAGTGATAGAGTGGTGGTTAATAAGTCTGCTATAGGCCTAGATGCATGTTTGGCCACTTAGCCTCTTTATTTCAAGTTCACTGGCTGCCACCTCTTCTAAATACCAAGAGCTTAATTAAATTTTGAAATTTGAAATTGGTCCGCTGATATAAATTAAAAGTAATTTAAATATATTTTTTATTGTTTTCTTTTAATGAAAGCCTTTTCTTCAGTGCGGATTTGTGAAGATCTATTGAATACAGTAGATGAGGTGGTTGACCTCTACAAAATCACGTAAATTAAGGCCCATATCACTGTGGCTCCTCTGGAACATATTCATAGCCTGTCCTTCTTACAGCACTTAGCCACAGTGTAAAGCTGCTGGTAATTTGAATACAGATAGAATAGCACTGGTTTAACTATTTTTTATCTGGTTTGAAAATGGCTTCACGCGATGATGCATTTGATTCAGTGTTCTTTTGCAAACTATGAAAAATGCTCCTAGATTTTGTGCATAATGAAAATGAAGTGATGTGAACTACATATAAAAACATAAATACTACTTCATTATTATTTCCACAGTCTCAGTTACTACTGGTAATGAAATTAATTTACATGTGACTCCCAGATTATACTCTCATTAAACTCCATTGAATCAAAGTTTAAGTTCCTTTATTCTGGTTTTCTGGAATGTGTTTGGAAATATACAGGGACATTTAGAATGCTGTGTATATTTTGGTGTTCTTCTACACCAGGAAGTGAACATTCAGTAATCACTTGTTCAGTAGATTCAAGTGCTCATGAAGTGTATTGTGAATTTGTGATCTCTATATTTTATACAACAATGGGCAAATGCTAAGTGATTCTGAAGAATAAACACCTGTATCATCACAAACAAAACTACTGTCACTGACATATTTTGGTTAATGTGACTACTGTTGCTTTTATGCGTGTTGAGTTAGACAGCAGTATGTTGCTAACATTGAATTAGGAAAAACAAATTTACAGTTTACATAATATGTCACCAATCAAGACTTAATCACAACATTGAGGTACACTTTTCTAAAAAATTGGACAGAAGTATAGAAACGTTTAGTTTTTACATGTTCTGTAAATGTCGTAGTTGTGGGTACTTGGTTTTGGTAATCCTGTCATATGCACCTGTGTTCATTAGGGATTTCCACGCTGTTTTCCTTCTGTCTGTTACTAATTACATCACATGAACATCCATCATTATTCTATCGTCAATCTATTTTTATTTGAATAAATTTCTTATAAAAATGGCAATGATAAAGGGTGGCGCAGTGGCAGGGTGGTTAGCACTGCGTCCTCACAGCTCCTGAGTCCTGGGTTTGATTCTGGGACCAGGGCACATTCTGTATGGCGTTTTCATGATCTGTCTGTGTTCTTGTGGGTTTTCTCTGGGTACTCCCCCACAGTCCAGAGACATGCCATGTTGATTAATTGGCATTTCTAAAATGCCCTGCGTATGTTTGTGAGATAATGTTCTGTTGTAGTTCTGCCTGGATACCTGTTTTCTGCTAGGTTAAGAGCCAGCTCACCACAGCCCACTAAGTACAAAAAGGTTACTGGACATGGATGGACAACAATTTACTGGATTTATATAGTACTTTCCATCCCACAGCTTACCATTATGTGTCACCAGTATAGCCAATCTAGTGGAGAACTGAGAAATTACTTCACCAATTAAGATAGAAATTTAGCTGGCACTCCCAATAGACATGTCTAGCTACTACCTAGGGAACACTCTCCTAGGAATGGGTTTGCTCCAGGTTATGGCCGGGAAGACAAGGAGAGGGTAAGCTTCTTGAGAGGTTAGGAATTCCTGTTTTAGCCTGTGGGTAGAATGGAGGTGTTCGAGGGAAAGCTGTAACGGTTGGGCAGAAAGGTAACCTGTCAACAATCGGAGCAGATTAGGAATGCTAGAAGAGGTTTAAGTTATGGTTAGCATCCCTGGCCACACAGGACCAGCCCAACAGGTTAGGCTTCTACTGGTTAAGGTTAAAGAACAAACTAAGGTTTAAGAACAATGAGCTTTTGGTCAGTTTCAGCTACAAGTCCCAGAGGTGGTTTGGGTTATCCAGGCTTCCAGACCCTGTGACTGGCCGTGGGAGGCAGACTGCACCCATGTCGTCTAGTTCCAATGTACTGTATGGAATAGAGGCAGCTGCAAGGGATCCCTTGAGCACAAGTCAGGTGTTCGGGAACCCTGCAGTTCATAACCTCTCAGGCTGCCGTTACCTTGGAGCTCTTCTGGTGCTTGGCCACCTGGGGGAAAGCAGCCCTCTCTCAGTGTGTTACCAAGAGGTTTCCCCAGGAGGGGAAACACCATTAACACAAATCCCTGAGGTGGCTATACATACGTAGAGAAAATGCCTCATTATTTATATATAGATTTTGGGCTCCTAGTTCATAAGGTGTTAAGTTTATGGTAGGGATGAGGGTTAAAACACCACTTCCTCTAGTACCAAGTGAAACTCAAGGTGACTCTGAAGGCTGGGAGTATGGCCCTAGAGACCTAGCATGGCTCTGGGCTTCTCTTTGGGATTCTCTGGAGTTTTATTCTCTCAGAATAGCATAGTTCTGGGACCTTAGATGAAAATATCTAGCCAAAAGTGAGCTCATATTCCATATTTCACATTTGTGTAGCTGGGAAACAGTGATTGGTGGGCGGGGTTGTCATGGCACTCAAACTAGTGATGAGCGGAGTCCCCACTACAAACCCTCTCTCACAAACACTGCCTAAGATCTTATTGATCTTTAAGTTACCACCAGATGATGTAATACTCTTGTTTCTCGAATGTTGATCCAACATGACCCTTCAATGGCTGTAGAACCATTAAGGCATTATGATGTATGATGTATGCATGTAACTATCGCTTTGGCATTTATTGCATTTTGTTTTGTAAAACATAAACCCAGATCTGTTTAAGACGAAGGATTTAGAAAAGTATGATTTTCCGTGGGTCATAAAAACACTTTTTTTACTGCTTAATTAATTAAGATATATTACTGTCAAATCCATATCCATTTTCTAACCACGTCATCCAATTCAGGGTCACAGGGGAGCTAGAGCCTTTCTTGGGAAGCAGCGAGTGCGGGGCAGGGTACACCCTGGATGGGATTCCAATTCATTGCAGGGCAGACACTCAAACACACCAGGGCCAATCTTCCCAGAAGCCAATTAGCTACCAGTAGATCTTTGGTCTATTCATGGAAACAAGAGTAAGAGGTAACCCTCACGAACACAAGGACAAACTCCATGCCAATAGTAGTCCAGGTCCAGAACTGAAGCCGTGGCCTCATAACTGCAAGGCAGCAACGCTGACTACTGCACCACCCTGTTGCGCATTAGTTACAAAACCAGTATATTCTGTTGAGTAATTATACTTATACTACTTATTACCCCCCCCCACCCTTTAAAATCGTAGGTAATAAATAGATCATAAAATTAATCTATACATTCCACTCCCAAAAGTTCCATTTGGGTAGCACTTTATAACATTAGATAAACTAGTAAATTACTTTAGAAGGAATATCTTATCATTCATGTTTTACAAATGTGATATATTATTTCCAATGTTGCTACTTCCCTCAATGGTTTGGCAAATTAGCTTTTTCAGGGTCATATCATATAGTGAGAGTCATTAAAAATAACCAATGGTATTTTTTGTCTTTTTAATGCCTTTTGATGCCTCTCAGTATATGACATACAATAGTTGCACTTAACCCACAACATTATAGACAGGTCAGGTGTGTCTCAAAAATATCTTGCCAATCAATTGCTTGTGATAGGTGTTACATCCAAGCAACATGACAATAAGACATATATGAAAACAAGGTCTTTAGGTGTTAGAATGTCTGAAAATTATCAATAGTCCCCGTTAAAAGTATTGTAAACAACAGTCATTCTACATGACAGTTCTGCAGTCTTTTTTTCTTCTGTGGCCTTCTTTTCTTTTGCATTTTCTTCAAGTTCAATCACAAAAGCTGTGCTTCAGTTTTTTAATACACAGAAAGGGGATTGTAGCGGCGAGGCTTATTAATAAGGCAGAATTAAGTGTTTCGGAGCTTTCCCAAATTAGGCCTCATCTCTCTGTTCATCTCTGTGGTGCAGCCACAGAGAAACTATTCATGCAGGCTGATTTAAGGTTCCTTTGATAAGGTTTCCTAGGACAGCTCCCAAAAGGGGGATGCACTTAGCTAAGCCTGGCTATCATGATCAATGGTCATCCATTGGCGCCTATCTGTCTAGGGAGTGCCAGATGGACATCTGGACTGCATTCCTAAGTGTCAGGAGTACGTGACTCATATCTCACCTTGATCAACCAATCAGGGACTGGTAGGGCCGAGTAACCCACGTGGGACTCTGATGCCCATGGAACTTTCAGCCAATCAACAAGCTGAAGTTCCTCCAGGTAAAAACAGGCAACACAGAGAGCCTGAGAGATTCAAGAGATTCTGGAGGATTCTGTGGACTTTTCTAAAGGGAATTCAAAGGAGAATTCCAGGGCAGGACGGCCCAGGAGCAGAAGGCTCCCAAGGGCAGGACATTCTCGCAGCGCGCCTCCTGACCATCCTGAGACTCATCCCGGACAACCACGGAACGGCCAGTGTGTCCGAGTGCCAGACCTTTCCTTTGTTCTAAGAGTCGAGAGCGGAGGTTGCCAGAGAGTAACCAGAGGATCCACCCGAGGTTAGCACCAGCAGCAAGCCTCCTGAACAGGTCGGGACTGCGGACAGCTGAATCACTATTCAGAACTAGCGCTTCATCAGGAACGAACCGGTCCTCTTCCTGACTTGCTGGGACCCACAGTCATCTTTTCTCCTGTGCACAAACTTTGCTAGTTAAAGCCAACACTAACTAGCCGGCCAGTGAGCATCTGCAGCGCACCGTCGCAAGCCGCACATCACAGCCTGGCACCGAGCCAGAGAGCGCGGATTGGACAGCAACAGCCTGCAACTGTTTCTTTGTGCCCGCAGGAGATCTGAATCCCCAGAGATTGGATGAGTATTCAACTTCAATGCATTACAGCTCGAAAATTCAATTGTTATCCCAACCAGTTGATATCAATTTAATTCCTAAGAGTTATGTACTTGTTTTGAGTATCTAATGTAGAAGTTATAACCAAGTTCATTTACGAAACGGTCTTAATGAATGATATACTGAACGTATGTCCTCTTGATATATGTAACACTTTGTAACTGATTGAATATATATCTTTTGTATTCTGATAACCCTCTCGATAAGATCTGTTAGGTTTATATGCATATTCTATGTATTAATAAATGTATCCTCGTGTATTAGTACCTGTGTGTGTGCGTTGTTTGAGTTTTATCGCATGGTTGGATTCTAAAGCCATCAAAAGAATCAATTTTGTGATTTACTGCTAACAATTAATAATTGTCCCAGTAAATGCCCAAACCCTACAGAACTGGTGCCTTCAGAGAGCCACTACATTACATTTTGGCTATGGCAACATTACAGGATTAACCCTTTGTCCTGGCTAAAATACCGTATACATTGCTGGAATTTAGTATTCCCAAATTGCTCTGTTTCCAAGTAATGCTCCATCTGCATTTTTCTGCCCTTTTCATCTTTAGTCCAAACTCAAGACAGTCATAAGATATGATCACCTGGAGACATCAGTCATGAATAAAATATTTTGATCTGAAAGGGTTATAAATTCTGAAGTTCATAATTAAGCACCTTCATGTTTCACCATTGTTGCAAATGACAACATTTTCTTAACCTTTAATTCTCTTCTTTCTTTATAAACCAAGGCTTATTAATATCAAAATCATTTGAAAGCACTTTACAATGCATAAAAAACAAATACACTGAAGAAAAGGAGAAAGCTAAGACAAAGTGCATAAAGAAAATAAATCTATCATATCCTCACAATACTGGCTAGTCATATCATGTAGAGCACTGAATGTAATAAATATAAAGATTTTAATATAAGCTTGAAGCTAGAATGCTAGGACAGCCAGCCTGGAATGATGCAATCTTCAGGAACATTTTGTTGCTGTACTTGTCCAGTGTAATCTAAGACACTCATGCAAGTAGGACATTTTAAAATGCTGTCCTTCAAAAATATAAATACAGAAAATAAATAAGATTTTCAGTTGCATAATACACAGCCTGCCAATATTCACCAGCTAGAAAAGAAAGGTTTTACAATACTCTACACAGAAGGTTCAAAAAGTGAATCCAGATTCTTTGTTGTGGATAAAAACTCAAGCACAGCACTTCCAATTGACGTTTTTACAACATTAGTTTTATATTCCTGTTGGGAGAAACCCAATCCAATCTGATGCAAAACGTTTTATCTCATCTGAGTTTAATATAACAACAGAGTACTGGAACAGCTTTAGTATGGACTTTAATTTGAAAATCATCTGCATGACAATCAAATGAACTATGTAATGTTAGATTGACAAAGGGGGAAGTATATTTTAAAGAGCAAAGGGTCCAGTATTGAGCCCAGTGGGACACCCCAAACCTAAACCAAACTCAGAACTAAAACCACCAAGATTAAACAATAACAAGTGATGTTTACACAGTAGGGTAAGTTTTAAACAATTTAAGGGCAGAATTACAGATACCAAACAACCAAATATGGAGAATTAGAGGATTTACAGCATTGATAACAGTGCTGAAATCTAAGAGAATTAACATAGTGCACCTGAATCAACTGCCATTAGGGGAGATCATTAGCAACTTTAGCAGGAGCAAGTCCAGTGCCAAGTAATTGACTGAAGCCAAATTGAAAGGCTTATTTTTGTCATTCTTGCTTCTGATCAGATGAAATAACCTAGTATTGGCAAAGTAGACAGAAGACCGTTTCTGAGTTACAGTAACAAAGCACTTGCTAGTACATTATGTGTGTTGTTCTTCAGTATACATCCATTTATGCAGTTATGTTCCCTGTCACAAAGGGGAAACGATTCCTTAAAGAGTACTCTTGTGGGCAAATAAAAATTAGAAGTGAAGCATTGTAAGTCAAATTGCTCAAAACAGTGCTAAGATGTCAAAAGGTCATATGCCTCTCCTTTCACAAAAACAGTCTAAATGCTGTAATGTAACTTAGAGAGTACTCATAACATACGTCTCACTACACTTGGACCCTTATTGGAGTAGGATGTAAAATGTCTAAAAATGTATTGCATAGTTGGCTTGTGTCATTTTACTCTGTGATATTAAAAACATTTCCAAATAATACAACAGTTTTTCATAAATGTGATCAATGTTTGCTGACCAATGAGAAATTCATTATTTATAATTGAATGTGTCATAAGTTGTCACAAAAAAAATAGATATATTACACATTTAGCTTCCACAATTTATAAGTTGTGGTTCTGTAGCATCTTGCATCCCAAATACCGCTCTGACAGGGCCACTGGTTCATGCACCCAAAACACCATGGCAACCAATCAGGCCTCTCCTCACCCTGTCAATCAGATGCCATGACGACATGATCTGGCCTCACGACATGATCTCCACCTGTGAGCAATTACCTTTAACCAGTAGGGTATTTAAGACCAACCTAGACAGTACCTCTCTGCTCAGTCAGAGTTCAGTCTCTTGGCTCAGCATTCACTTCTCTTGAGTTTGCTTGATTCCCTGCTTCGTTTAAAGCCTCACTCAGACACTCCTGAATCAATCTTTGTGATTTGCTCGCTTTCTCTCATGTTCAGACCCTGCCTTCTTTGACTTCGCTTTGGTCTGACTTCTGTGTGAAGCCTGGCTTCTCCTTGACTACTCCTATGGATTACCCTTTGTGCTTTTGCCCAGTTATTTCTTGGCTTGGAACTCTGCTTTGTTTTTGGCTATAGCTTTTTACTGTGTTTCACTGGATTGCCTTTTTCTACTGACTCACCTGCCTCCTTTCTATAGACCGTTCACCTGTCCTGGCCTGCATGTTTATTTGATTCAGCTCACCGCCCCAGACCGCTGCACTCAATCTGGATAGTGCAGCAGTATAACTTACTGTTAGTGTTATTAGTGCTATTGTAAACCCTTAAGACTGTCTGAACTGACAAATTAGCCAGATTAGATGTTGCTGCATCCTAAAAATTAGAGTAACATGCACCAGGTGTCAGGATTAAGAAAGAAGGATCAGCCTTCTTTCCCACAGCATAGCACACTGAGTAAAAAGGCCTGATCTGTTACTAAGTTTACTCCTCAGGAATCCTTCTCAGTACTGTAAACGTCTCTGTGATGTAAATACTCCTCAGTGCTAGGCCATTTCTATTACATTGGAAAGGATAGGTCAATACTATGAAACACACCTTTATCTTGAAAACATATTCAGACCCTTGAAACATTTTGTTGCTTTGAAACTTGCAATCATTACATTCTGAAGTAGTAATTAATATTTGTTATGCATTATGTACTAGACATATTTAAAGCAAAAAAAGAAGTAAACAGATAATATGAATGAAAAATTGAAAAGTGCAAACTCCTCGCTGTGGAAAACCTAAATTAATTTAGGTGCACAACATTACCAGCAAGAGCATTAGTGGAATGGCCTCCGTCTGTGTGCAATAACAGTGGCTCATATGATTTCATTAAAAATACATCTGTCTCTGTAAAGTCCTGCAGTCAGGTAGTGAATTTCAATTAAAGGAATTCAGGAATAAAGCTGTAGAAAGTAACACAGCAGAAAAAGAGTACTGGAGCAGTGGAATGTATGTCATACTACTGAGACACTGTCTAGATCAAACTGAACTGCCAGACAAGGAGGAAACAGGTTATAGATGCCACTGTGAAGAAAATGGTAGCTTTGAAAAAAATAGAGTATAGTGGCTGCAAATGATGAAAATGTCCACAGGTCAAAGCTGGTTGATATGGCAGAGTGGCAATAAGGAAGCCATTGCTGAAAAAAATTGTCATATCCAGCATGGACTTTGTAACAAAGCATTTAGGTGATGCTGCAGATATAGAGCAAAATCTGTTCGGTGGTCAGATGAGAAAAAAAAAATGGAACATATTGGTCTGACTGCAAAAGGTTTCGTAAAGAACACAGCACATCACCCAGCCAAAACCATCCTTTCTGTACTACACCACAATGATTAGCCAGCAGCCATACTGTATCACCCTGCAACTCACAATTGGCAATCCACCGAAGCTAAGTGGGTGTGAGCCTGGTCAGTACCTGGATGGGAGACCTCCTGGGAAAAACTAAGGTTGCTGCTGGAAGAGGTGTTAGTGGGGCCAGCAGGGGGCGCTCACCCTGTGGTCCATGTGGGTCCTAATGCCCCAGTATGGTGACGGGGACACTATACTGTAAACAGGTGCCGTCCTCTGGATGAGATGTAAAACGGAGGTCCTGACTCTCTGTGGTCATTAAAAATCCCAGGGTGTTTCTTGAAAAAAGTAGGGGTGTAACCCCATTGGCCAGGAGTAATCGTCCTGGCCAAATTTCCCCCCTAATAATCCCCCTCTTTGAATTGGCTACATTACTCTGCTCTCCTCCCCACTGATAGCTGATGTGTGGTGAGTGTTCTGGCGCACTTTGGCTGCCGTCGCATCATCCAGGTGGGGCTGCACACCGGTGGTGGTGGAGGGGAGTCCCCTTTACCTGAAGCGCTTTGAGTGGAGTGTCCAGAAAAGCGCTATATACTGTAAGTGTAAGCAATTATTATTATTATTATTATTATGTGGTGTACTCTTCCCAGTGCACCAAAAACAGGCGACAGGTCAATGGAGAAATAGAACGAAAGCGGTCTGTGTGTGGCCATTCCCATGGTGTGACTCGAGCCACAAAAGTCAAGAAGGGTAGAGGGTCTGACCTCTCGTCTCCAGCTTAGGGCCTCAGGTTGCATGTACAGTATGTGGGATGAAGATGTAAAAATCAGAGGAGTGACAATATGACGGAAAGAAAGCTGTGACAGGATAATGCCTAATTAGCAAAGATTAGTACCTGATCAACCGTTTCAAATATCACAGGCATTACTGAGTATCCTGAGGGAAGCAGTATTTTGAGTACATTATATGAAGTGTTTTTGTCCATATATCCACAGCAACTGAAACCTCCATGTTGCCAATATGGTCCCCCAGCCTGGAAACATGTGTTATTGCGATTCCCATTTGCTTAGTGCAGGTTGGTGTGGGAAAGACGGGCTGCAGGATGAGCTCAGGCTCGCACACAGAGGGCACACTAGTTCCTGCAGGGAGAAGCTGAAAGGCCTGAGGGAGAGAAGAGATAGATGCAAAAGAGGAAGAGAGAAAGACCTTCCCCCATTTCATAGGGTAGAAAGAAGAAAGGGTAAGCCTTCTGAGGGGCTAGGGCAAAGGTCATTTAGAAAGTTCAGTCAGGGTGGTATGGGACACTGCAGTATATATCATTTGATGTTCTTGAATAGCATAGAGATAAACTAGCATTCCTCTCAGAAAGGATTTTTTGTTTCCATGATTGCGTTCGTAAGTATATGAAGTATATATGCTAATATATGAAATAGGGTGACTGCATTCAGTCTGTATTTATTTATACTCTGTTGCTCATCCTTGAAACACAAAAGATGGTGTGGCCATTTTCATCTGAATGCTTGAAATGCTGATGCATTGTACAAAAAAAACCTGATTTTTCAAGTTTATTTAATTAATTAACTGCACACACTGCTAAATTCCTCTGTCTCTCAGGAGCACAGATGGTGTGGGCTGGTATTCTTGTTGGCCAGTGTCTGCTGTTCCTGTTCAACACTGCCCTCTGCTTGGCAGGTCTGGAAAAAAAATATCCACAATCTTCCCTGGAGGCAGCTGGCAACTGCACAGTCAAAATGGATGAAAATGAATCAGACATGTGGCACCAAAATCCCTCCCTGTACAGATCACAGACCTGCTGCCAGGCAGCTCATACTTTGATTAGAAATTTACAGCTTGGCCTGTCCAAGGTTTTGAAAGCCAAGATTTTCATTAATATTAAAAGAGGCTTGGTTTTCTATTGGATTTTCATGGTGGCCTAAATATCTACTGCTCTATTTGCAGTATCTAGCTTTCACTCTCACCCCAGACCAACAAAAAACACTGCAGAACGTCAACAATTTTAGTTTAGAAAGCTATAAAAAACGATTGACATAAAATACAAAAGTATAAATTTTATCCTTTGAAACCACACCTTAATTTGGCTTTGTGCTTATTTTGCAGTTGGGACAGATTAATTCACTACTGAAAATGCACCCCCAGTTATCTTCAAATAAGCCTGTCTAAACTGGTCCAATGTATATGTATCTATATGGATCATATCTAAGATCTTTCCTAGCAAGGATTAAAATAAACTCACTCTGTACCAAAATATGTGACACTGATTTACAAATTACTAGGGGCTTGTGCATGTCAACATTAATATGGCTTGTTCACACTATCCCTTGACTCATAAAAGCTTTCCAAAACAGTATTTACAATAACTGCATAAGATGAAAGATTACAACAGAGAGGCCATTCAGTCCACTTAGCATGCTCCATTGCCAGTAGCTAATTGATCCAAATATCTCATCCAGCTTTATTTGAAATAAGCCAGGGTGTCAGCTTTGAACACAAAGCTGGGTTGCTTGTTCCAGAGCCCTTAGTGCATAAGTGTCTAAAATTCTAAGTTTTAAATGCACTTTCCCATAGTTTCCACTTCTGTCTTCCAGTTCATGTTTCACTATTTATTCTGAAGAAATATGTTGGGCTGACTTTTTCAAAGCCTTTTTAGGATTGAGGACTGACTTGAATTAGGCGCTTTCGTAGGCTTCTCCATTGAAGACTAAAAAGATTCCATTCAGTGCATGTTACTGGTCAATCACAGTAGATCATCTGATTAGATATTACACTTACACAGTGTACATGTAAAGGAAGATCTCCTATGAAATCAGTAAGATTTTTGTCTCATATAAGTGCGTCTATAAACAAATCAGCCCCTTAAACACAAAAGAGGCAGAGACAAGGATAATCTATAGCTTAATCTGTCCATTAAGATAATTATTCGTAGTCAAGAACGTGAGATACAATCAACACATTGAGCCCTGGCTTTTGGGATTAAGGAAGAGCTGCCAGTCAATGACATCAGTGCAGCAGTAACAGTGGAGGGGAAATTCTACAAGATGGGATGGATGGGAAGGATTTAAGGAAGGAAAAGAAAAGGAGAAAAGATGCCTACCGAAACTGTAGCATGGCACAATTACTACAAAAAGAAAAGCAATAATCAATTGTTTTCACACACTAGTAGAATAATTCTTCCCTTAAAGACAGTAAATTAGACTGTCAGTCTTCCAGAAAACAGCCACATCTTTAGAAGGTTTTTGCAAGGAATTGTGGTTGTATGGAACAAACTAACGAGCAATACTGCAAAAGATTCAAGAATTGACTTAATGAGGTTTCTGGATCAATAAGCCACTAGCAGCTAAACAATCCAAACTGGGAGAATGGTTTCCTCTAGTTCTTGATGTTTTTCCCCTATATTTTTTTAACATTTACTTAAATGGGTCAGAGTGGGGAAAAAACATGGAAAAGAAAGTCTCCAATAAAATGAGTTATTTGAAAATTTAAAACACATCTGACAGAATTAAGTTGATGGAGGAAAACAAAGCATATGCAACATGAGTAGAAACTTCTGTTTTTTTTGTGGGGTGTGCTAGACCTAAACCCCATTCTGTGCTTTTTATCTTAGCTTTTGAACAATGTACTTCTGAGAATTGTGTTTTTCAAGAAAGGCTTATAAAACAAAAATAAAGAGAGCACCAGAGATTGCTGGATCAGAAGCTCACACTGCCACTGTCAGCATGTTTCTCCTGAAATATAAGTCATTTAGCACATAGGCTACTTTAGGTTTCCAATTTAAGGAGCTGTCCCATCTAATTTCTCATAATATTTATTAATTTGTGGAAGTGCAAGTTGTGCATATCCCACATCATGTTTCTCAGACTAGAAAAGGTTTGGATGGTCCTCTAGATACATTCTAAAAATATTAAACATGACCATTTACTAGATAAAAACGGACTCTTGTGCACTAGGGGATAAATACAACAATTCACAAGCGAATTAGCATAAGTGAAAAGAGCCCAGATGCAGCTTGACTTCTCCCAGGGAGCCTCCAGATTAAAAAATGCAAAGCACTTTAAAAGCTCCACATGCAAAGACAAGTAAACCTTAAAAAGAGAAAATCTAAAATAAGCAAATATCACTTTGGTCCAAAAAGGCTCACAGCAATCCATTACGCCGAGCTTTAAAACTTTTCTGTACAATGTTGCACAAAACATTTATACTGAAACACCATACTGTCGAACAAACCATTCTGTCTTTTCATACAGTTAGGCAAAGCCAGAATGAGATTGGACTAAGTCAAGCACTGTGTTATCTGAGATCACACACTAGGTAATAGGGTGTAAGAAATGGAAGTTGAGGACTGGACGAATGTTTTTTGGCAGTAGGATCAATTCTGAAATTGTTAATCATAGCCTACACACGAGTGACATACTAATGACATATTGTTTCCATGAACAACAAACCCAGTTTTTTCAGAATTCCTTATACTTGTCGAACAAAGCTCATGTTAAACACACCCCGCTGATGAGGCATTGTTTGGACTGTTCCAAGGGTCAAATGTAACAGCCAGAGAACGGTCTGGGGTTTGCAGGTCACCTGTATGAACTGTCAAATATTTTATGTCACTGCACCATCTACAAAGAATATGGTCTAGATTTTATATCCCTTAGTGATATAGTGATAGTTGACAAAACAAGGTTACCATTCTCTAATTCAATTGCCCCACCATTCTTCTGTCATATACTGTACATCAGTGGGGAATGTCAAGTAGAAATTTACTAAGGAATGAGACATCTTTGGAGATAACACCAGCAAGCAATTTGTATGCGAAAGCAGACAAAATGTTTCTTAACATTTAATGAATCCATCCTGCCATTATTATTAATATTTAAGTCCCTTATCCTGGTGCAGGCCTCGGCAAACCAGAGCATATCGCAGAAGCATAAGACACAAGGTGTGACACCTTGATGCCAGACCATGGAAAGGCCATAGAGAAAGGGCCAATTTAGAATTGACCCTAGCCAGCATGGTCTTGGGCAGCACAAGGAAACAGCTTTTTTCTTACCATGGCACTTTTACATTTTGAACCACTTACACTTGTTTTTTCATTTCACCTTCTACAGCACCAGGTAGATTACATGAAATCCAAGATCTGAAATGTTTTTTATGTATCCCTCAGTACTTGCCTGTTTTCCAATTGCAGACCTCCCTTCCTTGTGGCTGCAGGGTATTGGACTACAGTACTTGAACAGTCTGCAATTTCTCTTGCACAGCTCTTGCTGTAGACCATCTCTGTGAGCTTAGAAGCTCATTCAATCTTTAGAGCAGCTACAGTACATGTGTTGGCTAGTGTTGTGTAGTGTTGGCTTATCTGCCTGGAACTCATACATAATGAGGGTCGCTTCGTCTCAAAGCAGGAGTGCCTCTCTTGTTGCAGGCTCTAAAACTTCAGAAAGGACAGAATGTATCATGTCATGATATATTGTAATGGAACATGACAGACCTTAACAGAAATTGTTCAATGATTTCTGTAAAAATGCCCCAAATCTCCATAGAAACATATAGGTTATATCCAGTCATTTTCACATAAGTTTTTATGCTCTGACACCAAGAAACGTTTTTAAAATCCAGCATTAACCTGGCTTAATGTGCTAATCAAGGTCACTTGTGCAATATTAACGAGCTTTGTGTCTTAGCCGTGGAATTCTGTGGTGTCAAATGACACTGGGTAACATTTATCCCACAAATTGTCCTGTAATCCTGATTCTGTAATACCTTATCCTTTTCTTCTTTGTTCTTTATGATTTCCCCATTTTTCACCTTTTGCTTTTTATAGTATGGAGCCCAGGGTTTCGTTTATCTTGAAAATAATTCTTATTTTAAATTCTTATTTTATTTCTATTAAATTCTAGTTTTATATTCTCTGACCTTTCTCACCTTATTCTGAAAAGAGATCCAGGAGAATTGCACATGGTGTGTAAGGTGCCAAATAATGAAGTCTAAATTCTTAAGGGAAATCTTCTATGTGCTCAAATAACACAATAAATTCATAAATGATAAATGCTTAAAAAGTGTTAAAATCCAATGATTTCAATCTGTTTTCTTGAATGGATAACCTAGTACAAATAATGGACAGTGAATTTTTGGGGTACTGACGATAGGTTGACAGCTGTGTCTTGGTTAGTAAATGTATTATTTCACCCTTTTTTGCTGAGGTGATCGTCATCGTTACAAAGGTGATAATGTTTTGGCAGCGATCCGGCATGAAATTACTTTAGATTTCTTCTTATGGAAGAAACCAAAAGCAGAAAAAATGATTGTTTTGTGCACTTGTTGGTAGACAAAGCACAACTTCTGGACACCTCCAAAGCACATGAAAAGTCATTCTAAGGGAATCCAGTTTCTCAGCCTGTGTGGAAAATGATTTGTATGCTTTAAATAAATGGTTTTAAAAGGTAGGCAAGTCACATAATTTCAGGCCTAAGGTATCAGTTCAACTTGCGTAGCGCACTGAATCTATGGACAATCTAGCCCTCGGGGGATAAAGCTTCTCATACATATAGACACTTTGAATTATTAGCTTTGCAAAAGTTCAGAGCAGTGATCCTGACAAAGCTTGTTTAATGGCACTGAATCTCAATGTTGCATTTACTTAAACCAAAAATCCATACCAGCTTTAATGGCCACGGTCTGATTGTACAGTCCCACACAGATGATTTATAGTCAATGAATTATAATAGCACTGCACAATGAAAAAATAAAAGGGGGTGACTTAGCATTGTCTTGCTATCAGACATTTTTATATATTACAATACCAGCACAGGATCCCTTTACATGTTGCTTGTCTGCTATTGCATACTAAACTAAATTCTCTTTTATGCCATAGCTTTTGATATAACATGCAAATATCTCATCTGTAAAAATCACTTAGTCTTGCTAATTCCTTTGGTAGGTTTTTAAATGGTATATTCCATATACAGTACAATATTCACTGGCTCCAAAAAGTCTTCATACTCTGTTACTTCTAACTATTTTATATGTTTTACCTTCTTGACAAAAACCACAGGTAATATGACAAGCCATTTTTCATGGTGATTAGAATTCTGAGTTATACTTTGTTTGACAGATGGAAACAGCACAGCTCTTATTTGTTATTTGTAAACTTACATCTGCTCAACGGGATTGCAGTACAGGGTCTGTTGAACCCAGTTCTCACCAGTGTTTCATTAATGGAAATTTGTTAGTTCTCTTTGACATCTGGTTAAGGCCTTAACCTCGATTTTGAAAGGCAACCTGATCGTAATCCATCCATCCATTTTCGTACTGTTCAAGCAGAGTTGCAGGGGATCTGGAGTCTATCCTGTCAACCAACAGGCACAAGGCAGGGTACACCCTGGATAGCTCACCTATCCATCGCAGGGCACAAACACAGACACATACTGCTAGGAGAACTGGCTTCTGGGAGAACTGGCCTAGAGTATGTGCATGTCTGTCGTTGGACTGTGGGAGGGAATGGACACCCAGCAACAGTACAGTACAAAAGGAGAACATACAAACTCCTTGCACAAAGCAACCCAAAGCCTAATCATTTATCTCTATTTGGCATTATTTTTTTCCCTTACTACAGTATATAATGAATATAACCACTATCACCTCAGTGAAGCCAAAACCATGTTCTATGGTAAGCAGTTGTTCAAGTTTCTGTTTTTTTTTCCTTCCTGTCAATATACAGTATACAGGTATTTCCATGAAAGCCTTCAGAAACTTTCCAGAATATTGTCCTGTGGCCAAGTTACACTAAATCAGTAGCTGTATAAGGAAGTTTTATATAAGGCATATACTGTAAGTTAAATGCAGATATTTTCTGCTGTTGAAAATGTAGCTACTACAGTATGTATACTGTGCATCAGAAGAAATGTGTGATGCGATCAGTGCATGCATTTAGAGACAGACTGTTAACTTTAGAGACATAATGTACCTTTATGCAGATTGTGAATAGTGATTTAAATGTATGTGGTGTGGACTATACAGTAGATTGTTCATGACAGGCTGTGTACACTCAAATGACTGTTGAATAAGCACTAGATTACTGTATGTCATTGGTGAAAGAGATGACTGGGCACAGCTAATGTGATGATGTAACCTGTTGAATGACAATTCTGGCAAAAATCAAGAAAGAAAAATACAGAAAGTAATTATATACCCTGCTTATCAAGAGAACAATATTTACTTGCCAGAAGCATAGTGAAGGCTGTACTAAGTGTGTAGTAGGGTGTTCACAGCCAGAAATTCATTCCAGCCAGTCGATGGTAGGCAGTAATTTTGGAGACCAAGATTAAAGGGGAAGTCCATGTGTGATGGTCTGTGTAGGAGTGTCTAGTCACTGCAGAACTCCACTTGATAATTGATGGTAACCTGACTGCTTAATGTTACATTGACCAAGTCTCTATAGCTTTTAATGCATCCAATGACGAACACACACACACTACTAGCCTGTGACTTTCACATCAGACACTGTGTTGATCACCACTTTTGATAACAAGTATTATTTTATGTTAATGACCATATTTCATTTACCTGTGTCATGTCCATTCACTAAAATGGCAGGGCACATGTTGCAAAATAGATTGTCCTTTCCATTATCTCTGTGTGAATTTGTTCCAGTTATAAGTGATACCTTTCTTTTGATGCTCAATATAATACACACTAATCCACACACTTTACAGTTATTGTATGTGTAAAGTTAAAGAACATGTTTCCACATAAGTCTGCCTAGAATGTTACTACTGTATAATGCTACTTATTATTGTAAAAAAAGAGAGAAGCCTCAGACATACTATGCCTTGATTTGACAACCACGCATGTTACTGAAAACATTTAAATGCCTTTACCATCTTAACAACTATCTCAGTAGATGTGGGATTTTTTATCTCAGTTTTCTTTTAAATCATTTCTAATATGAAAATGGACATCAAAGTACTTTGGATTTGTTGGTAACGTGAGTAGCATTACATCTCCATCAGTCTCTAGGCCTCTGACCATACTGTTCACTGTAGGTGACTGGTATTTCTGATAAATCACCCTCCTATGAGTAGTTAGGATGAGGTTGATGGTAGAGCTACAATCATCCAAAATCCTTACAGAAGGGACTGGCAAATTCCAGTCCTTAAGTGCAGGTTTTCTTTGACCTAATTATTTGGATGTAAAGAAGTTCATCAAATTCTAAAAAAGCACCACTAAAACCTGAAAGAAACCATCCCTTGAGGTATCAAATTGTCTCTGACTCGGAGTAAATATCTGTTATTTCTTTTGGGGAAAATGGTCATAAAAGATGGCGGATGTTGCTATAGCATTGTTATGTACAGTAGCTTCAATGATGTGACTGTGTGCCGTCTACATACGACAGGACTGCATTGAAACAATGTATTTCTGACTCATCACATGTAGCAGCATGTCCTAACACTGGCTCCATGCAACCTCATGGGCGTTATTCACTATTTTATTCCAAGTGCCATTTATACAGTACTTACTTGACAATCTCTTATTTGAACCCTCATTCATTTTAATAAGCAGTAATTGAGATTTTTAGCAAATCTATGTTGTTAAAGAGAGGGTGGGAAAGCATTTTCTTTCCACTCTACAGATGTCGATGGTAGTAGTGGATCATGTTTTTTTTTAAGGGGGGTGGAGGGTGCTAGATGTGTCATCACTATAAATGTAGATTTGCAGTAAATTTGGATACTGCTGTCTTCAGCTGTTAGTAAAGTGCATTTAGCAAAGGCTCATTTTAAAAACGCTTTTTATAAATGAAGCAAAATAAACTGGTTTGCACCCATATTCATTATAGTTCTATCATAATCGCAACAACTTTTAGTATGAACCACTGACCATCAATTAGCCATTTAAATATATTTCTAAAATATGCGGTATTGTGTAGCTTGATTGATTTAAAAGTTTATTTGCAGTGTTGTCAGATTCATAAGCACATACCATATTGATTGTAAACCAATTTTACCTGAGAGGTTTAGTAACTGATACATTTTTATAGTTCTTCACTGGTATTCTAATTTATTTTATATGTATAATGTGAAATAACAAATAAGAGCAGGTCATAAAAAGTGGTGCTGCTAGCAGAGGATGCAACAATTTAATGTTTGTCTATTGTTTTCCATTTATATTGACTTTGTTATTTAATAGAAATTATTCCAACCATGTTGAAAGTATCCTACAGCATCCAATTCTGTAATCTACTGGTGTGCACTAGATATACTGCCACAGAACATTAAAGGGTAAACCCTGTGCCCAGAGGAAATGAATAAAACTTCTGATTACCTATTTTTGTTTAAGGAAAAAGGCATATTAATTAATACCAATCATAACCCCTTCCATAATTAATAATTTGTGTCTAACACGGCTTATATCAAATACATTATTTTTATTGCAACAACAAAATTACATCTCTTGTGTTTTGTGATATTCATAGCAGCAGAAAGCATAATACAATACAGTGCTGTTGATGAATATTTGGAAACTGTAGGGTTTTGTCTTCCTTTGATCTTTACATATGCTGTCCAAACTGGTCCAGATGTTTATTTAGGAGGCTCCGATTCTGTCTGTCACTCCGAATCATGCATATCTTGCTAGTACCCTCAGTCCAGTAAAGTGCTGAGAGCTGTAACTTTCCCCCCTACTGCTGCCTCTTCTTCAGTTTTCAGCCACCAGTTTTGCTGTCCATGCATTCAGGTAATATTGTTTCAAACTTTGTTGAAAGGAGCAGTTTTGTAATCTGTACACACATTTGTAGACTGGCGCACAAAATTGCAGGGACAGTAAATTGCGGATAAAACTTTTTCTCTGTGGAAACAAAGGAACAGGAGAAGAATAATAAGTAAACAGGTTTATAGCCTACGTATGGTGAACTACATCCTTTTGTGGCACTTCACATAAATGTAGTAGGAATAAACGATGCTTGGGGCTAATAGTGAAGAGAGAGATCAGAGCCTCAGTTCTGTGTCCTTAGAAGTATAGCATAGAAGTAAACAAAACATAAAAAGTCTCTCTGTTTTTATTGTACAGTAAACAGCACTGCTGAACCTTGTCAATATAAGAAATCCCACAATATAATAGCACCACACAGAGAATGCAAGAAAAGAACTAAACATCCACACTGGAGTAGAGACAAGATACTTGATTTACTAATCAAGTCTCATTAGGCTCAGTGATGTCATCTGATATCAAGGACTGCCGTAAGACAATAGAAAGCAGTGCACGTCCCATGAAGGCCTGTTTTCATATCATATTTTATCTTATCTGTATTATCCTACTGATAATGTCAATCGAAGGTGTGTATACAGTATGTTCAAAATTCTAAGTTGCATGCAACATAAATAAGTGAGATGTCAGAGTGCGACTATTCTTTCTGGGAAACATGGTTACAGGAATAGCCTAGTATTACCTTTCACTGTACTAGATTCATAGTGCTCATGAGTTTCAGGAAAAATTCGTGATTGTCGTTCAACTTCTGATCCTCCGGCTTCCTGACCTGCGACTGAACTTAGACTACATTTCTTGATCCCTCAATTATTAACCCGTTTTTTGTTTTTTGTCCACTAAATTACATTTTTTGGCTTCAGGGCCGTAACACATGCCTTCCTTTAGACATACAGTGAGTTGATGGGCCAGCCACATCAAAACTGTAATATAAACGTCATGACCTAGAATTTTTAAAGGCCGTGGAGAGCATTTCCACTGTCCATTGGGAGAGGCTGTTTTCTGACAGTGCCTAACCCAGGACCTTAGGGCTGTAACAGATGAACAATTGATCAGCATGGCATATCACCAACTAACAAACCAGTGCTTCACTGGAGGCAAGGTGGGAAGAAGGAAATGCCACCAAACTCCAAGACCTTTCACATGGAACATCTGTATGATTGACAGGTTAGGAAACAACAAGACTCTTAATCAGCAGAGGAACATTTGCAGTATACTGTAAGTGTCCTGCGCTGACAATGCATGGTGACCGCTGTCAGGTTTTGCAGAGACAATAACCATAAAAATGCAGGGGCTGAAATGGAGCATGACATTGAGAAGCCACGTCAAAAGGGCAGGCTTGGTTGAAGGACACAGGCATCTCATGCCCTTAAGCTGCTATGTAGCCATGAAATGGGCTCCAGGAGGCTTCCCTGGAATTCAGACATGGAGTGTAGAGTACAAATGGCAGCCAGGATCAGGATCGAAAATCCAGCTCTCTTTGAAACTGTGAAATTTTCCAAAATTCAGACATGCTTATTATAAACCATAATTACATTTTGGTGTACTATTACATGTATGCTAATATTACATAAAAATATTAAGATTATTTTCATATAGAACATACACGTTAAAAAAATCCCCAGGTGCTGGCAAAATAATACATATAATAAAAATCTCAGAAAAAATGTCTTTTTCTCAGTGTTATGAGAACCAAAGTAGTGTTTTGCCACGTCTAAATGTCTAAGCTGCCATGGCTAACTTTGGCAAGAGAAAGCATACTGTTTCCATTAAAAAGAAAGTGGAACTTCAAAAACTAAAAGGGAATGTTTCTGTGTGTAATCTCAAAGGCAAGTTTGGGATCTGCATCACATGCCAGGAAAAAATCATTTTTGGAGATATTTTTTTCAGTATTTTTTACGTTATTAGTGATAGACAACTATTTCATGTGATCATTCTTTTTAGAATGCAGCCCGGGTATTTTACTGTCTGAATACTGAAAATATCCCAAATCCTCTGTACCTTTGCTGCCGGGGAATCAAGAGTAAAAATTGTACACCTGTACACCTTCAAGGTGAACGAAGACCTCTCTTCACACAAAACTATAAGAACTGCAGGATCACTGTATTTGAGCAGTGGACTAGATACCACAACTAGAACCACTGCCATTCTGCATCATCTCCCACACTGTACCAGCCTGTTTGGCCCGTTTAAGGCCTGGCCTGTTTAAGGGACAGGCCTTGCTTCTGAGATCTGACAAAATTAGTCTGGAAAGCAAAAATGCTGCTGCAGAGGAGGACTCTGTTTAATGGCACTGCTTAATGGGGCAAGCAGAGTCCTTAAACAAGCCCACAAAAGAAAGGGACAGCATTGTGGCATTGCTCTTTTCTGCTGTCCAGACCAGGCGGGAGTGGCAACATCAAGTAAGAGCACAGCGGCTCTGGGTCTGATGGACACTCTTCTCCTATTTTTGGGCAGTGGAGATTCTTCCGGAACAGGCAGCTGAGAGCCTATCATGAACAATACATCTGGGATAGGAACCTAAGAGGACTTCCAAGAGGGGATCTACAGGGTCAGTTGCTGGGGAATCAAGCACCTCCTCAGAAGTCTGTAGGATCAACACAACTGGAGTCTGCTGCTGTACCAAACAATTGACAGGACATGCAGTTGCCCTTCAAGTAACTGAACAAGTCTGATAATTTGGAGAGACAAAGCATCCATAAAATCAGATGAGCATTACCTCCTTTGCTTTCCTGAAGGGCAGAGTCGTGACAGAGGAGTTGGGGAGTGGAGAGAAGCAACAGCTGAAGGCTTAGGTTGTGCAAGAAAATGGACACAGTAAGTGTTGTCCTCAAGTGCACTCGAAACATACTGTAGTATATCCCCAGACGCGTGGCGCTAGGGTCATACATGACCCTGAGAGAATCGTCAGTTAGTACAACTGTGAAAACCAACCATGGTAATCGCACTGCTCTGTAGCTCCCAATGCCTTGAGAGTCCAGCCTTTCCTCTTTCCTTTTTTGGGGAAAATGGGTACTTCAGGTCATTAAAGGCAACCTGGAGTACATTTAAGACCATAGAGATACAGTATGTTTTGGAAGTATTCCAGTTGATGAAAGAGCAACCTGGAGCATGGCCGACAGCCACAAGTGGGCAGTTAAGAAGTGCACAAAATAACAAAAGGCACAGAGGAGGAGAGTTGTGCAGGGAAAAGCAGCTTCATGACACTGGAAGGGACAATGAGGGACAATTGAAGGAGAAGCACAGGAGCATCTATAGAGCATCCCTCTATAAAAAACTAAGGAGTCCAGTTTCTCAGAAGAACCTTAAGAAGAGTTTTCCTGTATTTCATATAAGTCACAACAGTAATGTTGTATTCCCATAGTTTTCAGCAGTAAGCCTTGCTGTCAGCTCCAAAACAAATCATTTGTTAGGTTTATAACTGGAATAGAAATAATCATCCAAAATGACACTGGAATGAATGAATACTGAGCCTTACAACATTGTTAAAAATCTGGTTTATTTAGAGCAGAGGGATGACAAAGGCGAAAATGCTTCTGTAACAAGTCTTTCAGTGTAATACTATCTTGTGACAGTGATGTCCATGCCCAGGATTCTCTAAAGTATTCACCAGCAGGCTGACTTTTTGATGTAGTCAGCTTGCCTGCAGCATGTGGTCAGGTACTTTGAGGTGAAAGAGGCTTCATATTTCACCATAATTCATATAATCCAAAAAGCTAAATTCTTTTGATGTCATACAGAATTTTTCTGATCCAGAATGAAAGCATCGTGACTAAAGGCAGTGGCTTAAACATAACAAATAAGGATACACATAATCTACTTTATGTGCAGTGTAATAGTATATGCATGAATATGAGATGAGGGATCACTTTATTGGCCATATACAATTTCTTGCATTAGGAATTTTCTTTTTGCATACCCCAACTTGCTCTCCATGAGGCACACAGACAGCAAGAGAGAAGCCTGGGGTCAGAGCGCAGGGTCTGCCATTGTACGGCGCCCCTGGAGCAGTTGGGGTTAAGGGCCTTGCTCAGGGGCCCAACAGAGTAGGATTCCTCTGCCAGCTGCGGGATTTAAACCGGCAACCTTCCAGCCACAGGCGCAGATCCTTAGCCACAGAGCCACCGCTCCGCCACATAAATATGTGGCAAATATTTAAAAGGTGTACTAAGCCGCTTATTGTGGACAGTTCTTTCATCTTGAAAACTTTGAGAAATGTAACCAGGATTTAAAATAAGCTACTGACACACTTTGTTCTACCAACCCAAAGCTAATTTAATGGCAATGAAATATATCTGCTAAGTTGCACGCTATAGGTGTATTTAATTGTTTAATGGACCATTTACCACCAGAGTGTGCTTATATTCCTTTTCCCGCGAACGCAACAAGTTAAGTTTACAGTGTGACATAAATCTTTTAGAATGCCAACTAAAGAGTCTCTACAGGCAGTCTAAATATTCTTCCTTGATCTTCAAACATCTGGCGTCTGTTTTCTATTTTAGAAAAGGGGACTTTAAGCTCAATGTGGTGGAAAGTACTTTAATAAAATAAGTCATATAGTGTATTCTTAAATATAAATGTACTGTATCTTTTTGGATCTGGCTAGTTGTTGACCAGCTGTGTTTCTATTTTAGATTTACTCCTACTTGTTTATAAACTGAGAAAAAAAAACGATGAGATCCATTCACACAGAAAATTCACCACTTATTAAGTACAGCTTATTCAGTCTCTATAAGAGCAGTCAGACACCTAGATAAAAGTTGGTTTGGTTAATTTTATTTTTATGGATGATTTTTGTGGAAGAGAAAAGTTTCACATATGATTTTATCGGTTTATGCTAGGTATACATATACCATCTATAATAATAATAATAATAATAATAATAATAATAATAATAATAATAACAATAATAATAATAATAATAATAATTATTATTATTATTATTATTATTATTATTATTATTATTATTATTATTCACAACGTAAAGCTAATTACTCACTATTACGGAAAAACAACTTACTGTTATGCTAGGTTGTGTTTGTGAATTACAAAATATTGATGTTTTATGATAAGTGATACAAAACACATTGTATTTTGCATGATTAACACAGTTCCAAAAACCATGTATTTTAACCAGATTTCTAAGATTAATAAGAGTTTATTTAGATTTATAATGAATAATACTAGCAGAAATTGAAGTGAGATTTATCTGAGCAGTATTAATTGAAACTCCAGTTCAAAACTATGGTTTAACAATTCATTATCAATTAATTCATTAACAATTCCTGTACTAAATAAACTCACAAATCTTTTATCTAAATGTGTACACTAAACAGCTTTATAAAGAACTTCCAGGAATTCATTTATACCAGTGCTCTCCTATAGAATTAAATATTAAAATGACAAATTCCGTTGAATTTGGGTTCAAAAGTGCACCTTCCTGTCACTTAACAAAGCTGATTTCTCCAGCTCAGTGACTTGCTATCCAAAGACAGTTTCAGGTCATCACAGAAGAGTCTTGCACTGGGTACACAAACTCTGAGACACTCTTCCCACATGCTTTAAACAACTAGATATTCCTGTGGGACTGGCAAATGCAGAGGAACCTTATGAAAGAAAGATATCTCTGCTTCACTGATTAAAGCAGCCAAAAGCAACCCCAAGGCAAGAGGCTCAAGTCCCACCCATATTTGCAGAAAGACATAAATGATGAAAGGAAAGAGCTGCAATGTTATACTAGTGAGGTCTGAAGTTATGTCTTATTTTAACACTTGTTGGACAGAAAAACCAAAGCGTTATGGTCTTACAAGACCACTGCAACATACTGTCATGCAGTTAAGCACAACTACAGTATCCTTTACAGTTGTGGTAGCATCTCCAAATAACCTGGAAATATTTTAGCAACCTTTGGAAAATCAAGCTTTACATTGCAAAGAGAATCAAGCCAAACCAAGTTTAAACTCACGCAAGGAGTGCCACTCATCCTGTCGAATGGTCTTGGTGATGTTGTAGGAAAGGTTTTTCGGTATCATGGCTGAAGAGTAGTGGTATTTGATGAAGGAGCATCGCTCAATAGTACCTGTGTACAGAAAAGGCAAAGTTAAGAGTAATCACTGCTTACGAAGCATAAGTCTGTTTTATAAAAAATCTAAGTTTAAAAATATACAAAATGTAAAGAAACTCACATACATAGCATGTCCACTATAAAAATTGGAACATCCAATCTCTAATGTAAATTGGCCAATCACTAGATGTGCACTTCACCTAACTACTCCATCTCATACCTCAGTTCCCTGATGAAAAGCTTTGATAAATGCGACACAAGATTTAATAAGATTGAATCATTTTATTTGCACAATTCCATATGTGCCTAGTCAATGTTGGAATAATAAAACACATTACTTAATTTATATTAAACCATTACCTTACCAAACTCGAAAGCTGACAACAGAAAAGACAATTAATAACTGCTTAGTGTAAACCTATTTACTGGGGGTTACCTTTTTGCTTTGAATCCCACTTCACATTATTGTGAGCACATTAACGTCTGCTGGGATTAATTAAAATGTGATGTTCCTGCATTAATATAATTATTTATATAATTTTTATTTTCATTTAATTTCTAATTTACAGTATGTCAAACCAATCTGCAATCATCGGTTGTTAGTGAACTTGGCTTACTGTGCCAACATAGTATCGTCACTTTCAGGAAATACTAACCCATAAAATCACTCTTCCAAAATGTCCTCCCATCAGAGCTCTTCTCCTATTGACATGCTGCAAGCCGCCACAGTGCCATACAGGAGAGTGATCACCAATGACAATACTAGGACATCTCGCAGTGAAGTCAGTGCATGGACCGAGAAGGTCCCAGGAGTCACTGTGGCACAGCAAGCCAAGTAATCCCCATCCGACTCTTGCCCATCCAGTCATGATGGTGCTTAATCACTAGTACACAGCTACGTGAGGAATCCTAGTCTCAGTCAACTAATGACATGGCCCAAGGTTGAAGTACGGGTGTCTGCACCATAGAGTTCAAGCACTCCAAGAACCAAATCAGACACTTTAGAGCCCATGGCCATATGCTTGTACCTTTAGTGCAAAATTCTTTCTTTTCTGGTGTTAATCTCTTTCTATTAAAGTACTAACTACTTTTAAACATTAAAACATATAGCCTTTAATATTAAAACAAGCCCATATTTCTACTGCTATTTCTGAATGTCAGTTCTTATTATACAGTATCAATCTAGAAAGTGGAAACTACTATTGCTACATTAGTGAAGTCCTGGGAATCACACATTTCACAGAAAAAGAAAGCTGAAACAACATGACATAACGAAATAACAAAAAACTCTCCTGTTTTGCAGATACTGTACATTTAGTCTTGTAATGTAGAAAGGCTGCTTTGTTTAGAACATAAGAGCAATTCATGCGTTATGCTGGATGCAAAACCCTATGATTTTAGATTCAATCCAATACGCTTTTTATTCCTAAGATTAATAATACAGTACATCTAAAATGTCAGCTTTAGACATACCACAAGATGTATGTACTATAGATTCTACTGTCTTTTTTAAAATAAAATATATAATTTCTAATACTATTACAATGACAAATTATAAAGCTTTTCCTCTATTTGTATTTGAATTAGTTGGTATGAAGACTAGTGCATTTGACAGTCACTTTCATAAAGTTGTTAAATTATGTCAAATCAAAGATATACCTGTGCTGTATATTTCCTACCATCTCTTTGTATCAATACACTTCTTTGTTAAAGGATATATATATATATCTTGTTTTTTGTCCTTCAGACTACTGCAGACAGAACTTCAATAACAGCTACTAGCTACTGTACATGGGGAAAAAAAGTATTAACATCATGTACTGTACATCCAATAGTAAATGTCAACATTGTAAAAAAATAATTGTTACTCTGGGGCTTAAAGAAACATTCACATCATGGAGCTTACTTAACAGTGCACAGGAGCTAATATTCTATATTTTATTTCTTGTTCACTGGCATGTTCCTTTTCTTCCACAAATCATAGATATGAAAATAAATTTTAATTTAATTTAAATCGAAGCTGCCACACTTTATTAAATCAAAGTTCAATTTAGACGTTCCTGTATCATAAATCATAAAACAATGAAGTGAGTTCAAAGCAGTATGAAATGGTTTTAGAGAAAAGCTTTTTTTAAACATTAGATAAAGAGGTTACTGTTATGTAGTGAAAAAAGTGGTATGCAGTTTTTGAGAAAATAACTCCTGAAGAGCTGAAAAAACAGTAAAGCCAACAATAAACCAGAGGATCCTATGATCATCATTGGTTTTACGAATGGGCTATTTAATCTGGTTGATTCAAATTGAAACTACTAAATAAACCTTTATTATTTTTTTCCTGGTTTATAAAATAGAACAATTTTGCAAATGCATTAAAGCAGATTTATTTCTGTTTGATAGCTCACCACATTTCTCTTCATCCCATCAAAGTAAAAAAACAACATATAAGCAATAAAAGAAATTCAAAACATGCATAATCGGATTACACTGAAAAATACGATACAATCCACAAATTAAACGGACAAGAAACACTAAAAATCATCCATTCCAATATTTAAAAGGGAAAGACGTCTTTTAAAACAATCATAGTACACATTATGTCAGTTTAGGACGGGTTTAGATTATTAGGAACAATTTTTTTTTTAATGTGGAAAAAAGGAGTCCAATACGTTTCCCTGAGAAGAGTTTGTTTTTTTATGCTTTTTGATAAGATTATATGGTTGCTCTTAGTCTTCCATTGCTTGCTGCTCAGAAGGAGTTTTTCTAGTTCTGTTCTAAATGAGCTGCCTCTTGGCAATCAGATTCCAGGAATGACTATTCTGTGCAGTTTATGCCTGACATGAACACTGCACAAATATATGCAGCCTTCTTGTTCACAATGAGTCATTCCAGAGACATTAACTCCATGAATTGCAATTTGACTTCCTCCCTGCAGTCTGAGGCTGTCTGCAGAATTTTTATTTATTTATTTTCTTTATCTGCAGAGCCTCCATGCCTGTCTGCTTATCTTTCTTCCTCCCCCAGTAGATCTTTGTTTGGCCAAATTGTCAGGTTTCTGCATTCTGTTTATTAACATTTTCTTTCTGCGGGAGCCTTTAAGGAATCAGTCTCTCAGATTCTCTCGCGATGGTTGACACAGCTGAAGTAAAATTTGAAATCTTGCTTTTCATTCTGTTCATTCTCATCATGCATAGTACTGTCACATGACTAGCGCAGGCAAATCCTATTTATTCACAGCTGAGGTTAAGAAAGAGCTGAGGTAAGAAAACCAACTTTCCTCTTCAATGTTTCCTCCTCAAGCCAACTTCTCAAAACAGATTTCAATGTTTTAAGCTTGATCACCAAATCCATCTTGTCTCATAACAGAATAGCTTCTTTTCAGAAACATGCAGTTGCACTTTTTCTTAAGATGAGCTAAATAGATAGATACTTTGTCCACTACTGTGAAAATGTGTTTTTGGCTTCTCCCATAAAATTGCAATACACAGAAGCAAACATAAAAGTTACATAAAATCATGTGGAGGACATGATATCACAACAACAGTATGCGACATACTGTACATAAATGGATAAATAGGTAGTGTGTGGACTACATTCATTAAGCAGTTTTATTGCAGAGGGTATGTAAGAGTTCTTATAACTGTTTGTATTTGAACTTGGTCCCCTATACGGTCTTCTTGATGGGAGTATTATGAATCAAGAATGGAGTGGTTGTGTGGAATAAGCTGTGATGTTCCTGGCCATTCTGAGAACTGTATTATGATATAAACCACAGAGCTGGGGCTGCTGTTCCTCAATTACTTTTTTCTGCCTATTTTTAAACTCAATTTTCCTCAGACCGTTTAATTCCTTTATTTGTTCTTAATATTAAATAATCGCCACATCCATTTTATACCATGTCCCTTTATTCCGGTGCATTCCTGTAGCAACTATTTCCCCCGATCTATTTTTCCCAACCCTTCACTGCAGAACTGTGCTACTCTCTAATGACATTCACTTACAGAATAAATCTACAGATGATTTCCATATGCGTCATATCATTTGTGCATAAATACTGATAGTTTGGGGTTATTTTAATGCTTTATTAAGTTCATGACTTTTCATATAGCTGCACTCCTTAATTACACTATACTGAACGAATCACAGGCAATACAATACTGAGGGGAAAAGGAATAATATTAAATGGGTTGAAAACCTTTTCTTCATGTGAATTTATGCATAAGACGAGTGGAACGTTGGGCGGCAGTGTTTTTTTGTTTTCCCTGTGCTCATGTACATTTTCTCTGGGTGCCTCTGTTGGATGTACAGTATCCTGTCTTTTGCCCAGTGTTGCAGGGGTAGGCTCCAGCTCCCATGACGCTGTATTAGATAATGCAGTTAGAAAATAGGACTGGACAAACAGGGAGTTCCTACAACAAAGAGATGTGCTTCTTGGAAATTGCTCTAAAAAAGCAGGTCTGCAACACTGTTGAGGAATTAATGTATTACTTTTTTATGGTTTTTAAATAAATCTTGATAGGAGAAGCCATGTATGGCATGCTTCATTGAAGTTCACTTTTAGACACAGACCGATGTTGTGATAAAGAAAGAGACACCAGAGGGGTGAATGTTTGAACAGAAAACGATGAACAGCACTTCGTCACTTCAGGGAATGAAAGAGGAATTAGGGAGCTCGCTAACACCAGAGTAGATCTACCAGCATATAAAACAAGAAAAGCCAGACAACACTTGTCATCAACATTAGGTTGAAGACTGGTTAAGTCACAAGTGCAACGACTTGGAATGACACAAGAGTGGGGAAAGACTGAAAAGAAACGTACAAGCTAGAGATTATGGATATTGTGTAAGATAGTCAGAGAAACTCAGTCACATCTTTTAATTTCTGACCTCAAGCCAAATGGTATCCACCACGATATACTGTACTCTAAGCACAGTGGATAAGTAGTTTAAGATTTACATCACTTGCAGGTGAAGCAAGATAGAGGTTAACAGCCCCCGGAAGTTCAGATGTGCTGGGTTCATTTATTATATAGCAAATATTTGCTTGAGATCAGCACAGCAGAAGAGAAGACAACTTTACATGATAGCAGAATTAATCATTCCAATGCCTTTTTTTAATGGATTGTCAGTATGCATTAAGAGCTAAATAATGATATTGTACTGACATGTTGTACCCCTGTGGCAGTTTTTAATAAAGACGAGATTTAAGTCAGCATTCACTGGGTTGCTTGAAAATCACTACTGGAAACTGAATTCACTTGAACAAACAATTTAGCTAATATCAGTCCTGCAGAAGGTTTCTTCTCTTCTGGTAAGGTTAGGTTCTCTTGATTAGATGGCACAGAGTGACTAACAACAATAAAAAAAATGAGAATGTTTCTCATTATAGTAAATGTTCAAATCAATAAAATAGTCAATACCTTCGAATATGCTAATAAAACAGAATCTTAAGATTTAACAATTAAAACTGATTTGATGAAGATATTTTTATGAAGTTAAAAGTGCAGACAAGTGGTTAGGTGACCCAAACATATAACTGGAAGGTTCTGCACCCAGATCCTGTGCTGCATCCTGTTGTTGTGACTAAAAACAAAGTACCTGACTCAGATTGGAACATATGTAACTTGCTGTAGGTAAACATATCACCCAAATAAGTGTTTGCCTCTGCTAACAATTATCAAATATTAATCATCAGTGCTTAATGAGCTCCCTGTTGTTGAAGACAAACATTCTGTGCTTCACCACTGCAGTTATGTTGTCATCAAAAGCAAGCAAGAAAGAAAATGGTTTGCTGTTTTAAAAATCTAATGGCAGAAAATGGACACAAGGCAGTACAGTATATACCAAGGGTAAGATACCAGTCCATCACAGGGCACACACATGGGAGACACCAGCTACCTTAGACAGCGTGTCACAGCATGAGGTGTGATAGGAAACTGCAACTGCTGGCAAAACCCAATGTGACCACAGGGAGAACATGTACACTACATGGAGATGTTGCCCCAGTCTAGAATTGAAGCCCAGCGGACTGCTACACCACCATGCTGCCCAGTCTGAATGATAAAAAAGGTAATAGGTAATAAACTGCAGTCATTTTGGAAAAAATCAATTTATAAAATCACTGTAGAATTGATATAAGACATTCCAAGCCGTGCAATTCCTACAAATATATTCAAGCCCCGGGTACTTTTTATGACATTACATTAAAATATTTATGAGGTAATCTGGGAGTATAAACCTAAGATCTGTATCTTCTAATTTTCTATGACCTGAAGGTATGACCAGATGCAAAAAATATTAGAACACTGGCTTCTGACACTGCACTCTATGGTACTTGAAATAAAAGCCATGAAGTGCACAAGGTACAGTAATGACAATGATATATCACGCTATCTAACAGCGGTGTCTGAGCAGGTGGGTTTTGAGGGGGCACCAGAAGGCGAGCAGTGATGGAGCCATCCTGATATTTCTAGGTTTATGGTTTCACCACAGGGGTGCAAAGGAAGAGAAAGAAGAAAAGAAACAACTAAGCATCTAGCAGAAGATGAGAGGAATACAGGGAGAAAGGCCAGATGGGAATGAAGAGGCGATAGAATGATGAAGACGGGTAGGTAGGAACAATTAGACGAGCACAATGAGACAACAGGTGACAAGTGAGCTGAAGCAGAGGGGTGTTGCATCAGAGGAGGTCGGTGAGACTGGCTGAAAAACTGTTTCAGGCAGGTGTCTGTTGCTGGAAGCCAGGCAGGAGAGAGTTTTTATGCCCAGAACATAGAGAGAGAACAAGGACTCTGATCAGTAGCTAAAAGGAGTATATTGTTTAAAAGTGCATTTCCTTCAGATGTTATTAAACAAGACAACAGGAGGGAGTTAGGAAAGAAATACAGTCTCAGTAGAAAGGGAAGAGATTAAGGATTCTTGGCAATGAAAGGGAGAGTGAAATGATAAGAACTGTATTACAAATTATGTAAGTGAACTTAAACACGTTTAATGTTCACAGACATTTTTGTTGGCTGTTTGGTTCATTCAGTCATTTACAGTAACATTATAATTAACATTATTATTAGTAGTTTATTCATCTATTTTCTAAACCACTTCATCCACAATGGATCACGGAAAAAGCCGGCGCTCAACCCGGCCAGCAATAGGCGCAAAGCGGGATACACCCGTCCATTGCAGGGTACACAGAGATACACAAAACTCACAACAGGGCCAATTGTTACAGAAGCCAATTAACCAGCCGGCTTGTCTTTGGACTGTAGTAGCCAACCAAGATACCCAGAGGAAACCCATGTGAGCACAAGGAGAACACAAAAACTCCATGTACAGTAGACAGCACCCCAGGAATTGACCAAGGGCCACAGTACTGCGAGGCAGTGATGCTAACCAGTGTGGCAGCTTGCAGCCTATACTAGTTTAAGAAAACAACAACAAAAAAATGTATTCTACCAAATAGCTTTTACCTCTGCATTTGTGGTACGAAATCATAAACTCTTTTAGAATGCATACAATAGTCATTCACAAACTATACCCCAAGCTTTAACTTTCCACCTAAAAGCCAACATAGGGAAAATATAAACAGTGTGATCTGACCTTACTCTTTCAGCGCTACTGAAAGACATAATATCATCATCTTAAAATAAATTCTCAGCTGTAGCAGCATTAAAATTGTTCAAACTTGACAGGTGTCAAAAGTGACCTATTCATTTCACAACAGTGCACGGAGGAACATGCAAATTCATTGTGCAAACCTGCGGCAATCAGGCGACACGAACCTCTAAGTGCACCGAGATAATTATTAGCTCAAACATGATCTGCCATGCATGCACTGTATTCAGACATTCTAATCTGATTGGAATCTGAATACACAGATGAATACTGAAAGCCAAGATGACTTGCCTCGCTATATTTCTTAACCTGCCAGGTCTGAGCAATGGAGTATTGTCCAGCTTCTTCAGATGGCATTGAGCCTCTCTAAAGAACTTTGACATGTACAAGAAATATGATGGTGTAAACTTCTAAAGTTTACCTTTATAAAATTTGACTTTTTAGACCATTATAACCCAGTGGAGTCAATAGATTTTGTTTGTACACATTTCTATGATCAACTTTATTTTGCGAAACAGAGCAATCAAAAAAACAAATACACAAATAGTGACAACACCCTCCACTGGGAAAATAACTTTTCCCTCCATCCCTATCCCCCCCCCCTTGACCCTTCTCCTGCCTTTCCCTGAACCTCCCCCACCCAGAATAATCCCTTCTCCCTCCTCTTCCCCCGGGACTCATCCCCACCCCACATGGCCAGGCCCAGGGATTCTGCAAGCCCACCTCTGCAGCCGGAGGATGGTTGGTTTGTTCCTGCGTTTTGTATACAGTAGCTGTCTATACAGAGTCGTAGGACTCCTTCCATGGAAAACCTGAGCAGTCAATCAGCAACAGAAAGACTAAAGGGTACCCACCAGCTAAGAGGCCAGCACTGTGAAAAACTGGAGAACGCAAAACCGTTCCATTCTAATTTGAGTGTGTCTTTCGACTAGGCGCCATACTGTAATTAAATACGAAACAATGAGGTCAAATGGTAATTTGCATCGCCTTGGGGATATGCCAGAGAAAAGCAGTTCTTGTAACCTGGAGGGAAAAATTGCGCTCTCTCCTAGCTGTCGCCGTGAAGCAGAAGCGTCGTTATCTAACCATACTGTGATTGGGCCCAGTGCAACTGACTGGAAATACAGTTTGAAGTTTGGAAATGATAGTCCTCCTGTGGATTTCTCCTGGTGTGCGGTCAAAGAGGTAACACATGGCCCTCTTCCCCTCTGCACAAACCTAGAGACCAGTGGCGGTCATTTAATCAAGGGGCCAATTGATTAAATGGGAAGGGGGAGGGGAGGCATTGAGCTATAAAAATAATATGTGGGAGTACTGTACATCCATTTTAATTATAAAGATATGAGCTTGAAAATAATTCCTGAGGTGAAACCATCCATTCAAATCTGCCATGACATTTCTAAGAATAGTATTACTTTAGGAAGACTGCAGTATTTAAGACAGGATAGACTACCATCCCTAGATATTTCAAATGTTTAACTCTTGGAATTTTTATAGGTAGTGCTGTGTCTACCATTGTAGTATTTGAGGGAAGTAGTCCAGTTGATTTTATAACCTGATGATCTTAAATTGTTAGAAATGTCAAGTAGAGAAGAAAGCAATTGAATAGAATTCTTAAAGAATAAGAGAATATGACTTTGGTACAGAGATACATACAGTAATACTCCATGGATGTGAAGTGGACAAGTCTGTAGAACTGCCTGTGCCAGGAGTATTGAGGAGCTGGCAAACGGCAACGATGAGAGAGATTTTGTATGTTTTCTAATGCAGCGTTTCCTGTGCTTCAGGGATGAAGATGGCATACCTCATTTTAACTTTGCCTTGGTATTAAATAAAATGATTAAATGCAATGCAGATATTGAGATTAGGTTGAAGCAGCATGAGTAGAGGCATTTATCTGTCTTTGGAAAACATCTCTTAAGCTCTTTCTCACCACATAATGCTCATGTTAGATATTCTTATCAGGCAGTGTAGTTTATTTTCACTCTTGATAAGGCATCCCATTGAAATACAGTACGAAAAAAAGTCTTGAACATTTCAAATAAATTTTATAAGCAGTTGAGTAAATATATATGAAACTCAGGCTATGAATGACTGATGTGGTTAATTTGGGATGTTAGCTCTTCCTTTTCAGTAGTTTTCATCAGTTGAGTAAGGATTTTTAGTTATGTATCATCATAAAATAGTATTTTACAGAGAATTAAAACAACGGCAAGATAAGCTGTCAACATTTTTTAATGTGCCGTGAAATGCAATCTTTTTCTTGGCAAGACTTTTCTTTCTGTGAAAGCTTTTCATTGTGAAAATGCTGGTTTTGTGTTGTTTAAATAAAGGACTTAAGCTTTACACCAGATTTACTATTTACAAATGTAAATAATAGTGGACTCTTTTTTAAAGAATACGCAAGCAGATTAATAATAAATTGAAATATTAATTACTATAATTCCCCATGCAAAATTAGATCATAATTTGCAATGCTGCTTTCCACATAACCCTTTTTTGTAGAATTATTTTCTGGAAGTTTTTTTTATTAACAGTAATGTTAAGAGAGTTACAGTTAGGGCTCTCTTCACTATAGCCTTTATCACTGTCGGTTACCCTGTCCATCACATCACAGTGCTAAAAAGCTTAACTGTATCTACTGTAGCTCTTCGGTTAAGCTACAGCTGAACATTATTGCTGAACCCTCAATAATGTATCTGCATACATTTCTGTTTCTCAAAGCTTTGTTTGAGCCACAGGACACATAAATACTACCTTACAGTTGTTTACATATAAATGATCAAATAACTGGGCAGTTGTGCCCTGCAATGGACTGGCATCCCATCCAGTGTGTACCCTACCTTGCACCTTTTCCTTGCCAGGATAGGCTCTGGCTCAGCCACGACTCATATTCGGATGAAGCACTTAGAAAAGGGATGGATGTTACGGATTTTTACAAAACTGCTTTCTACAGTTACATTGTGTGTATTGGATTATAGGTTGCTACGTAGCAATTTAAGATTAAATGAATGCATGTTGTAAATATTAATTATCTATGTTCTATGAGCCTTTAGAGAATATATTACAGGGTGGATTTGTTCTGTTTGTATCATATATCTATATATCTATAATGTATCTTTTGTGTCATTTGCTTCAGGAAGAAGGAAGACAAGTCATTACTTCTACATTCAAAATCAGAAATAGTCTTTATTTGATTGCTCTCATTTGTATAGAAAGCCAGATTTAAACCAGTTAAATATACATCAGCAGCAAGCACCAGAATACATTGCCCCGAGGACTTTTATGAAATCATTATCTTAGTATTCCTATACATTGTTTTACACGCATGTGAAAACATGGAATTTGTGCCATGGCATTTGGGAAGCACCAACTTAGTTGTGGTCAACAAATACTAAAATGGGCACCTGGAAACAGAGAAGAGTGGGTCAGGAGAATGTTATTCTTGTTTCTCACTGCCAGGATTCATCCCAAGAGTAAAGTAAATCAGGCTGAAAAGCAGAGGCCCAGATGCTTTAGTATGAAAGAGACAGGGTGCTAAGGTCCTACCGTTGTTGAGAAGTACTCACGTTTGCCCTGGAGATCTGTTTAATGGTATTCTCCCAAATGAGCTAAAGGAAAAAAGTCAAGTACAATGAATGGACTATTGGCAAACCAGTCCAGCAGACCATGCAGTAGTGTGGAGCAGTGGGCAAGGCTCTGGTCTCCCAGCCAAAGGGTCGAGTCAGGTTCCAGGTCATATAATGATGTTGTAACCTTGAGTAAGGAGCTTCATTGAAATATCTCCAATAAATGTTTCACTGAACAAATGATTACAGGTGTAAGTGCTAATGTGTTTTAATTAACCTGTCAGGTAAAATAAAGGTTTCAACAAAAAATACGCATTTATAGGAAAATTTCAAACGTAGCACCTATCCATGTAAACTGGACCAATCAACTGTAGACCAATAACTCACTTCTGTTACATACAACATTATGGACATTTTATGGAAATTATAATTACCACTAAACTAGAGAACTATCTGTTTGAAAATGGGTTTCAAGGAAAAGTATCATGGATTTAGAAAAGTAATATTTTAAAGTTCTTCCAACTAACAGCAGCAGAAACAGAGACAGAGTGTGTAATACAGTGTGTTTACATTTTTAAAAGACTTCTGGTACAGCTCTTTGTAAACCATTGCTTTTAAATTGTGGGTAATAGGCATTAAACATAATGAATGTAATTGGATCAAGAAATGGTAAATGGAAAGAGAACAGTACAGATAAGTTGTTAAAGCTCAAATTAGAGTGAAACAAGTAATTGAGAAACAGAAATTCATATTTAGAACTACTGATCAAATAATTAGGAAACTCAAATGGCCTTAACAAAAGTCAAGACTCAGCATACTCCCTGCAGGTACCATTTAAAGTAGACAAGTGAAGAAAATTTAACTATAAATATACAGTAAAATAGCAGACACTGCCTGAGAAAAACTATCTATAAAAAGGACTGTGGTGTCTGTATTGAAACATCATTCTAGACAATGAGAGGAATCAATAAAAATGACAAACAAAATGTTAGGATATAGTTAAATGTGTAGAAGTTCAATCAAGAAATGCTATTTTAAAAGTATTCACAGAACAAGCAAAACCTTAGAATATTGTGTACAATTCTGTGCCCCATGTATATTTGTGACAATTCTCCAAAAATAAGTCAAGTAACTACATCAGAATTTGTTGCATCATTACTAGTGTTTTCTGTTTTTCACCCTGTAACTCAGTCAACCAGCTTCAACACCAATGTAACTGCACATAAAACTATGTAGTGAGTAATCATTAAGCAGTCATGCAATTGTATCATTTTACTGATTTCAGTTAGTCTTTCCAATACCACCAAGTGTGTTTTTACCAGATAAACAGTGCTGCGAAAAGTTCAGTTCATCCATGACTTCCAGGTAAATACAAGGTATCTTGAGGGTAACAGGATAGTAAATGTATGGTTGTTTGTGTGTTTGTTACTGTGTCTTTCAAAATAGTATGTTAGAAACATAGTTGTGCTAATGTATTAATGATGCACATGACTTTCAGCGGGTATAAATATAAACACACTGAAGAAGATGATATGCATTATCATCATCATAGTAATAGTTGTTGCTTTTCAGTCTTAAAGTTACTAAATAACATTGAGTGTGTAACGCAGAGTGACTACATTGCTCTTGCCCAACTCACTGTTTTCACATTTTTCTAATTGACTTTTTTATTGTATATGAATGGTTTACTGGTTCTTACTTTATGTGAGCGACCCATATGATGATTATGATTGATCCCTGTACATTATAGCACAGACTGATGAAACATCTAAAAATTGTCCAAAAATGTATGCTTATATTAGCATTTATAGACTTTGTATTAACAAATATATTGCATTTAAATTTTACACTCCCAAAGATGATTCCATGTGTGGTTCATCTTGAATGTCACAACATTCCTTTTTTTACTTCAGTAGGCAAAGTATTAAACCTAGACGCAGACACTGATAGAAGGGTTTCTCTTATCCAAAATACATGTAACCTTGGGACTAAAAACCTTTTTCAATAAAAAATATTTTTCTTTCTGCATTGTACAGGGTTGTGGTATCAGCGATTCCATGAAAAGTTTTAACACTATGATGTGTTGTTTTCTGTGTGCTGAAACTTCTGTATTAGCAATTGGTGTGTATTTGTTCTGGGATTTAATGGTGACAGTTTTCAAACTACTATATCAGATCCTCCAGTCTCTTACCAACTTGTTTGAGTTGAAGTTTGAGATAAAAGCTAGAACAGCATTTTAATCAGTACAGCTGCTCTTAAGACCAACTGGGAAAGTTTAAGGCACGTGATTTTTTTAAAAAAATGATAATCAATTATGCATCTATGAATCTATTCCAAGGGCAGAACAGCATTCTTAGAAGCTTTAGCAAAAAGGGTTTAGAACATATTAATCTGAGGTTATACATTTTTTTATATAAAATACAAATTAGCAGGATAATGGCAATGGCAAAATAAATCCAGAAATGTGCAGGCCAGGCTCTAAGTAGTTTTCTGATACAAATGCCCAGAAAATTTGTTTCCAAATTACAGACAAGAAGATAATTACATATGTAGTACAGAACAATTAACTGTGAATTATATTCAGCTTTTGTGTAAATGGACATAATATTTCTTCATAATTGGGAAGGGGGGTATTTTTCAGTGAGACAACTTAATGGTTTGATTAAGTGATTATTACTTAGATTAGCATGCCCTACCTGTGGGTGACTATTTAGAATTGTGAAGGCGTCAGACTTCTGCACTGCCCTATTTCCAATACTGTACAATTCAAAAAGGTCTGAAGAAACGGAAAAGGTATTTATGGTCTATTCATTCATTTACTGTAGCTTCACCACTCTCTAAGTCATGTGATGCATAATCAAAGCCAGTTTGTGTGCAGTTTACTAATTACGATGTATGCCATATCTTCAGTGGGTCCACATCAGATTGCACTCCCAATAACAGGTCTACTTCAAACATAGTTATATTTATACTATATATTAGGAAGTTGTTAACAACCTCTGTGAAACAGGAGATAGGAGTTTCTCACTCCAAAGTAAAAAATACCAGTTTGCTTGACAGACAGCTTGACGAGCTAAGGTTGTGAGCATTGCACAGACACTGGGGACTAAATCACTGGACAGTGGTTCTTTAAAGAGCCAAATAATATTAAGAGTAATTTACATTTGGTAAATTTAATATCTATATTTTTTCGGCCTGTTTCTGCTTTCTTGTAACAAAGCAGCCCATGAGAGAAGGAATAAAGCTGCATAAGAACATTACTATAAGCTATTTTCTAGGCTGTGTTTTAAAAACCCAATGCCCTTTTTGATGTAAATATGTAACTAATCCTCTTATTAAAAAAATATTTTTTGCTATTTTTGCATTTGCTTCTAAATTTAGGAAGAGATGTTATTTGATTTGTACATATATAGTATATAGAGATGGGATTCAAATTAAAAAAATATATACAGTAAATCCAAATATATAGAATGGATCTATGAAGTCTTTGCATTGAAATATAACTATTTTAATTTTAAAAAATCACATTTGGAGATGTATGGTTTCAGGATGCCTTTGTTAATTACTCCTTATTGAAGGTGTTAGGGATCATGAATATTTTTCTACAATAATAGCAAATAAAGCCTAATAAATTGTTAAGATGCTGATTCAGCACAGATTAATCCCTAAACACAAGGAAAACAATACAGATAATATATATATATGATATAAATAACAATTCAATATTTATTAAAATTATGTTTATTTTATATACATAGCATGCTGTGAGAATATGTTCAGTTTTAAATGGCACTTTTTCTAATATTTCAAATAATTGACTAATCTCCTCTAACAAAACCTATTGGAAACTGCATCCAATTTACTGTATCTACTGTACCACATTACACTTCATGATTTCAAACAGTACATTTCTGAAAGTAACAGATTGCCGTCATAAGAAATGTAGTCCATTTTATATTCCAGGTTTGTTCATTTTTGACCCACTTCATCACATGACAATAATTCAGGCAGGTACACTGTTTCATACGTTAAAGCATAAGGGGTTTGAGCCAGTGTACTGTAGGCGCATTTACCTGCTTCATTAAATGATGGTGTGACGTAACTGCTTGCATTTGGATAAGTAAGGGATTGAGATACAGTACACGACAATGTGAGGAATGCCACATTTTACTGGCTAATTGCCCATCAGTTGGCCAACTGGGGTGGTCACCACACCATTTAGAACAGGATTAAAATTATTTTACTCAGTTTTGTCTCACTCCAGTCCTAGGGGGCTATACTGTACCCCAGCAGGTTCTAGATCAGTGTTACATAAATCAGAGCTGGTGTTGAAAAGTGTGTAAATGTTCCAGGTGAGCTAATAATTAGCTCCGTTAGTCATGAAGAGCTGAGACAGAACAATAACTTTCATCTCCTCCAGGGATGCTGTTGAGCCCAGTGGACAGAGATTGCCTTGTATTGTATCGTTAAAAACCATACTGGAGAAATTGAAAAAACGAATGCTTTTTCTTATATAATATTAATAAATACTAAGTGGAAAACACATTAAATGAAAATATCCTTTTGTTTGACAAGAGACATTATAGATGTAGATTTTACATTAACTTTCCCCAGAAAAACAAATGCAGCCTTAAGGGGACATTATGCAGTGATAATAACACTGGGAATTTAGCATTTAATTAAACGTCTGTTAATTATTGCAAAAAGAACATGTTTGCCCTCAAGTTTAATCGTAGTGGCCCTAACAGGACATTATAGTCTTAGAAAAATTCAGGGAATTTTATATCATTACTTCTAGTCTATTAAATTCTAATTGCTTGAAATGATTCACGTGACACATTATTCAGATTCTCTCTCCGTCCAGCAAGACATTTGACATCAAAACACAGTTTTTCCACTAATCGATGGGGGGGAAGCTATTTCTATAACTATTTTATCCCCCCCACCCAAGAGACTTATCTGACTGATTTGCATGTTATCATCAGTTTTTCAGAAGCATCTTTCCTGGTTAATTGTCCTTAATTGCTTTCCCTCTCAACACTGTCATGGAAGCTGTCTTCCAATATATCTAACATATTTTATCTTCTCTGCTCTTGCCCATTTACTACACTATCTCTTACCCTGCAGCAAGGAAGGGCTGCTGACCTCCTAGAGAGTGAAGTGGATTTTGTTTTTAGATTTTTATGTTTCACCGCCTGCAGTGATCAGTGGCAGTGCATTCCTGTTATCAACCTTAATAGCATTTTAATATAGATTTCATGTTTCTGGCATCCTATGCCTTTTGGCTCTTTAATTTTTTATTATAGGTAGAGATGGAGGGCTGGAAGTCTTTAATATACTTCAGATCGGTTTTAACATTTGTTTCACTGCAAACACAAGAGAGGTTACAAACGAGAGAAATCCATTTAACCCATCCAGCACTGAATTAAAGTGATCAAGCCAGGTAAAGACCAAATCTCATGTGTTACAGTAGCTTTTCTGCATTAGACTGGGAGAGATGTGTACAGATATTACAGTTTTACGAAGTGTGACTACGCCTAGGGTGTGATGCACCACAGCTGGAATCTCTGAAACAAGGAGATCTCAGGGGAAACAGGTGCAGAAATGCAGCCATAAGGTAATAAGTGCTTCTATTACAATGCAGGGAAAAATCAAATAAAATTAAAGCCTAGCTCCGTTCTTGTAGATCTAACTAGATGTGTTCAGTTTCCTCTTCAGATAACTGGGCAGCTTAGCTGCTTACTGGCAACAAAGAAAACCTCTCTTAAAATCTCAACCAAAACTACAGTAAATGTCTCTTGAAAACACTGTACTTCTACAAGCCATTTCAAAATGTACCCCACAGTAGTGTGATTGGTCACTTCCTTCTCTCTGAAGGATCAGCTCAGGTCGGGTCAGTGCGAACATACAGTAAATTTGGGTGAAAGCTGATGTCATACTGTACCTACAAAGTACTGTGTCTGATCCAATATATAAATCAAATTAAAATTTAATTATACTACAATTTATATTTAAGAATTAAAATAATTACATTGAATTAAATGTACAGTAAATACATTTCTATAAATTCTAAAACAAATCTCAACTGAAAGCAGAGCCTCATGGGAAGCCAGGTGTGACCAAATCGATTGAGGAGGAACAACAACCAATTTCAACACATTCTGTTGAATTCTACTTTTAATGATTTATCTTTAACATTCTTTTCCTTTCAGTTGCTCCTCCGCATTGTAAAGTTTCAAATTCTAAAATATTTTTCAACATAGAAAACACAGACATAACTATAACATAAAAAAGACATTTCTCTTTTCATGGGTAATTTCTTGGAGCTCAACATTTCCCATCAAATAACTGTAGATTATATTTTGGCTACCTGCATTTAATATTCTAATACCAAGTCCATTTACCAAATCATTGATGCAATAGTAGGAATAGATCACAGTGACATTTGCTTGTGAATCATACTGACCCATATGAGCTGACTTGAGTCCAATAGCTCACAATGTTAGAACAGCCAAGAAGACTCAGCTTCCCTTCATTGAGAACAACCATGTCTTCTAATTTCCATTCAAAGATTGATTCTTACATCAGCTACATCTGTGTAAGGAGATTTTAAAGATATCTTAGAGTTCAAAATTACTTTATTACAAAGTAAGTGTATAGTACCTACTGTATAAAACAGCTTGGAGCATATTAATCATTCCAATTAAGCAATTGAAACCTTGGGTTAAAGGGAAGTCAAAATATCCTGCAGCCATCTAGGCGCTGAGAATCTCATCTGAAGAATAATTACATAATCACCTTATCAACCACCGGCTTATTTGAAAATATCCCCTTACAAAAATGGAAAATTGGGGTCTTTTATAACTGATGTATTGACTGATAATGTTTAACTCAACACTTAAAATAAAAATGGCTGAAATGTAAAATAAAACACATAAAATCAAAAGGAATGAATATGAATCTTGGCAATTATAAACTTGTGTTTATGATTCCTTTGTCTAACAGATATAAATAACTCAGTGTTTAAGTTGGTATACAGCTTTGTAAATCAACTACTAATGGCTACTAATGGTTAGTTAGAAGATAATTATGTAAGTCGTGAACTGAGCATCATTTTTGTTTCCTAGAATTCCGAATTCCTAGAACAGGTTAGGTTCATACACCCAGTAATTTGGAAAGGTTGACCAAACATTTGAACTTTAACATTACCCAAGATTATTGTTGAACATGAATCAAAGATGACCATTTCTTACTAATTTTCTCAGAAACCCTAAAAGGAAAAAAATATATTGATGACATCTTTTCACATGATCGTCAAGCAAGCTAATATTTCGGAATGATGTTTCTAAAATGAATGAATGGTGTTTAAAAGGCTATAGTACACAAATATTGGCTGGGATAAACATAAAGACAGAAACATGAAGTAATAATTCAACAGCTTCTGGAATCAGTCCAGAAATCTGGAACTAGATACATTCCGGGACTTCAAGAAATGTCTTACACTGATTGGCTGAAAGAACTGAACCTTTTTAGTTGTGAACAGAGAAGACTGTGAGGGGACATGATATAGGTATTCCAATTTTCATTGACAAAATCAGCCCAGGAAAGGATGTGGAAGAGTACTTAAAACTGAGAACATCATGCACTCCTTTACCCAAAGGGTTGTGGGCGAATTGAACAAGCTACCCCCCATGTTGCTGAAGCTTCAGTCAGTAAATGGCTGGATGAGATCTTGAAATCAATTAACTACTAACTACTGTACCTAAAGTAATGGAACACCTGGGCTGAATGTCCACCTCTTTTTTTGTATCCTTTATGTTCTTAAATATGTACAGTACAGAAAGGAATTCTAAATGAAATATAACAAAAAAAAGTGTGTAGGTTTTTATGGGATTTAAATGAAGAAATAACATTTACTTGTCTGTAGTAAGTGACTTTTGAAAAGTGACTCACCAAAACTAATGCAACAGATGTACAGTAGCATTGTGGTACACCTACAGTATCTTCCTATGTTATACTGACTGTTGAAATTATCCACAGTAATGCATGGGCCATTGAGGCTTTACAGGCCACAAACCCAAGTCCTGAAAGAGCCGTTTTCTAGCTTTTGTTCCAGTAGAATGATTAATTTCTGAGTAGGTCTTATTATTTAATTATCCACATAAATGTAACATTTCTCTCCACATTCATACAGCTACCGTGTCAAAATTGTGGGCCTATGTGAAATGGTAACAAAAAACCCTGAGAAACTCTTAAATATTTCAAACTGAGCACATAATTAGATTGCCTGGGTAGATGACATCACTGGTCTCAGATTAGGACAAAAATCAGACCCTGTACCATATCCTTGGCGGACAATAGTCTGGTTCTAGAGGGCAGTATCCCTGTGAAACATACTGTACAGTCGCATGGCTTACAGTCTGCATGTACTGCTGGAAAGCATTGCTCCCTAGTGTTTAGTCTCTAATCTTGACATCTCTGAGTACACAAAGAAATTGGACTCCTTGCAGCATGTTATTTTCAACCGATGTGTCAAGGGTCTAACACATACAGTAAAACATTGTCACTATTTAAGGCTTAAATGCCTCTGGATTGTCATTTTAGGCAATCTGAATCTGGTGTGTAAAGTTGATTGGATTTTGTCAGTTATGTATCATAAAACAAGAACACAATATCTCTCAAAATAGCTCTCTTAATTACATAGGCTATATTTTGTTGGACTCAATGCATCATTTCACAGTCTTTCAGTTCCTGAAGACAATCCAGCTTTGAATTACATTTCATTGTCAATTGCTTATGTACATGAAAGATTGCCAAAAGACAGCTGAAAGGTAAGATAAAGATCAGGTGAATTAAAAGGAATCTGATTATAGCCCCTCTGAATGGCTACTTAACCTGTTATTTAAATCCTTTATTTAATAAAATCTAGCAGTTTTTGATTAAAACAGAAATGCTTCAGAATTATACAGAATGTAGAGACATATCATGTGTCTTGTGTCACCTATTCCATTCCAAGAATTTAGCTAGATAGAATTAGCATAATAGTGGGATAATTCACGGTCTGGGGGATAGAGCGTTCAATTTTATACATTGAAGGGAAGATCAATGTTTTTTCTTCAATACACATGTAGAGTGCTCACCAATTCACAGTGTTTCATATTTTCAAAATCTGTAGCAGCTGGATATGTAACATTTAACCAAACACCAACCAGTCTATGAACTCATAATTTGATCTGAAACATTGTGTTAAAACATACAATATACAATATCCACACTACTGTACAGTATATCCATTACTGTGCAAGTTTATACAATAAATCACACAATACTGATATACTTTTCTCTCCACAGAAGTTCAGTTACTGTAGGTGGTTGCGTCAGCATGTGTAGGCTGCAAAGGAACTAGTGAAGGTTTATTCCATGCTGAAAAGAAAAGAGACGCAACGTTTTAGCTGTGGAGCCTTCTTTAATAACGCTTGAACCTTTACCTTTTTTCTGTTCTCTTTACATTTTGGAAACCTAACCAGAGAAGCTATGGTGTAGTTATACAGTGTTTTGCACCAGACTGAAAACAGCATTTGAGAATTAAGGTAATAAAATAGAACAACAAAGGAAACAGTGTTTTGAGAAAGGAAAAGGCTAACTGGGATGCAATTCTATAAATATGATGGCCTTAGGTCCTTTTTTAATAATGATAATTAATACACTTATATAGAGCTTTTCTAGACACTCCACTCAAAGCACTTTACAGGTAATGGGGACTCCCCTCCACCACCACCAATGTGCAGCAACACCTGGATGATGTGATGGCTGCCATAGTGCACCAGAACGCTCACCACACAGCAGCTATCAATAGGGAGGAGAATAGAATGATGAAGCCAATTAATAGATGGGGATTATTAGGAGGCCGTGATTGGTAAAATACAATGGAAAATTCGCCAGGACACCAGGGTAACACCCCTACCACCCTAAACCCTTAACCAACTCACCAGGTTGATTAAGGAGCGGTGTTTAAGTCATTCTTTGTGCTATTGTTCTGCTTTACAGTCTTGCATGTACTAGGTTCCAACTGCAAAATAATGAAAGATTGAGCACTCACATATGAATCAATGAATTAATGGAGATGATAAGAGAAGTTCAGAAGGAAGGTTAGAGCCTAATCTCATACATATTCACTGTACATATACAGTATAAATCTTGCACACAGGTCTTCCTTAGACTGGAATCCCACCATAGTTTCAAAAATGATAGTTTTTTCAATTTGCAAGACCTTACACAAGTGGTAGACCCTGCCACAGAAAGATTCCAGCTTTTGGAATAAAAGGTCACTAATGGCCTGCAGGTAGGAACAACCTTTGGTTACTGCATCAAACACATGATGTACACTTAGAAAGTGAGTGTAAATTAAGGCTGGTGAAAAAGAGCACATACAGAAATAAATGGAACAAACATGAGCTCTATTTGTACCTGCATTTTTCTAATTTGAATGTTTTTATTTGAATAAATGTTCTAACTCTAATACTTTCTAATTGGACAGAAACTCCTAGCTAGAATTATATGTTCTGGCTTCAAAATGTACTTATTAAAGTATCCCATTTTTTAATTCTATGATATTTGAGCACAAACGGCACTTTACAGATTCACTGTGTTGCCTTTAAACATTAATTTAATATTTTACTTGAAGGTTAGAACTGATTTTTATTACACACATTTTCTTTAGATCCTTAAAATATTGGAAATGACAGCAAAGCACTTTTGTTTGTGCATTTTATATCGGTGTAGAAGCATACTATTTGAGCACTATGATCAAATAAACGATCAAGTAAAAATACAATACAATGAAGTTGCAAAATGTTTTGTAATGACTCTACATAGTAAATAATATGAATGATTAAGTATCATCAACATACTGAACACATGTTGTTTTAAAGGACTCCAGTTGGAAAACAGTCGCAAATACAGTATATGGAACACAGTGAATGAACAAGAGACTCTTTGTCTGATGCATTTTATAATAGTTTTGCCCTTGTCCAAGGCTCTACATTAATCCGATGTTAGTACATTGGTTACATATCTGAAAAAAAAAACACATTATAACATAACTTCAGTAGGGAAAATATAATGTATTTTCCCTGCTGAAATTGTATTGTTGTATATAATGTATTGTTGTAAAATTAATAAATCAGAATGTGACTGTGGCTGGCACAAATATTAAGCAATTTAGACTTGACTTAATAAATACACTTTGATTTACAAAAGTGGAGTTAGAAACCTTCTGTCATAAGCCCTGTATACACCTGTTTTTCCACTTTGAATCCACTATGTTCTTTATCGTTTTCATCAAGGTCTGTGCTTGGATAATGGGTGTCATCAAAGCCTACTGTATTGTAGGTGGCATGTGGAGTAGTAATCAGAGGCTCTGAACTTGTAGGTTGTGGGTTCAAATGCAGCATGCTATTATACCTATAAGAAGTGTACTTCCCTCACATTCATATCCATTTTATAATGTTGGTTCCTACTGGATCCTAATGGATCTTTAAAAGTTCCATTTGAGCATGTGTCAGCCAAATGAATTTATAATTTTGTCTTTGCTGCCACAAGAATTTTGCAAGGCACAGGGGAGCAGTGAAACAGACACACTCTAAGCATAAATTTTGCGTGATATTTTGCATGTCTGTTTTTCTGCAAACTTGTACTGTACAAGTAGTTGATGTGATACCTCCACTCAGAGGCTTATGGAAATAAGTTTTTAAATAGAAGAATTGACTGGGATTAGTAGAGCTGAAATCAGAGCAAGACAGATAGCTAGTTCTAGCCTATCACTCATAATTAAAAGAAACTCCTACAGTACAAAATTGTATACCAGTATGAAAAATATTCCCCTCTACGGAGAAGATTATCCTATTTATAGATGCATAAAATTAAGATGACCTTATTTTGATTTCACTGGTAGTTCTGCTTGGATTTCTCTTTCCTGATGGAGCAGTTCCAACCAACAGTTTCAACCTAGGAATGCATTTTTACTATGGGTTGGATTTGCTTAATTATTTGGTTACAGTGCATTGTACACTATGGTCAGAAACTATTGTATTTCTAATGAGGATGGGTTAGCCTGAAGCTATTACAAACTACTGGGGTTTGAGGTAATAGCTTAGCAAAAAGGGAGAGGTTAGGTTTTTACGAAGAAAACAAAATTGCCAATTTCTCTCTTCCAGTCTTGGGAGACACCACATGTTTTCCACTTTGGTGAGATCCTGACGTATACTTGGGGAGCAAATGGAGTCTGTAGGGTGATCCTGCCTCCCTGGCCTCACTACAAACACAGGGCCTGAATAGCAAAAATGCACGTTTTTAACAGCTGCATCACCAGTATTAGTGGTCCAAGAAGAGTGTTTTATACCACAGCTGAAAACTCACTCATGCTATTTAAGGAACCTATGACTTAAGAGTTAAGAGTTAACAGTGAGGTCCTCAAGACCTGTTTTACTGTTTTGTATTCACCCAGCTGACCGAGGTTTCTTCAAGGTCTCTTGAGTGAAGCTGTAACTCATGTATCCTACATGTGATTAGCAACAAGAAAGGGAATAGGGTCTTAGCTGATTAGGGTCTTGGTTAATTGCGCAAGGGTGACCTAACTGCCTAACTCTCTGACCTTGTTTACACCATACTGTATATGTTAAGAAACTACTGACCAGTCATAAATGTATGTTTTTGTATGAAAAATGTGTTTATCTTCAAGAATAAAAACCTGTTGCTGTCCTTAGGAAAGCAAAGAGAGACCTGTTAACTTCGTCTGTCCTCCTTTCTTTGTCGCGATGAAAAAATCTCTAGTTTAATTTACCAGATTTGCGTGATTTGCTGACAAAAGGGCCTAACACTGTTGTATTTTACAATTGTTTCAGAGTTTCTTGCGTAATAATAGAACAATTTAACATTTTTCTGTTATTTAAAATCATTTGGTTATTTCTATTATTGATCTATGTAAGCAACAGAAATGCAGACAATATATGGTATATAAAATTATGGTCAAATTTTTATGCTATATTACTTCACTTCTCACAAACTGGCCTACTTGTTTCATTGAACACAATCTAATGCTTTTTGACAGATTCCTTTATTTTACAGTACTTTTTTTGCCTTAAGCTATAGAACTGTATGAAAGAAATAATATTTCAAAACAAATAACTGGTGCCTCAATATTTCTCTAAATATCGAATATTTAAATATATCCATATTTGATGGTTTTTCATGACGCTAAAAGAAATCCACACCAACTATGAAAATTAAATGTTCACAACTATTGGGTATATTCACAAAAAAAAATGGAAAACAGACATAAATTCTACTTTCTAATAAATGTTATAGAAGAAATTAATCTTTTATCAAAAAGTCGAAAAAGATTTTCAACAGATTTCTCTCCTTAAATTACAGTTACGGACAAATATTTGTACAATTAAAAAACTGATAGGTGATTTATTAGCAAAATTGTTAATTCTTATATTGAAAGATTTTAAGCATAAGCATTTCAATTTTTTATAAAAGTATTTTTGGATGATCAATATATTGATCTTTTACTGCTATAATGATTAAAGCATAAATTATTGACGGAAGAAGTAATAGGTTTATTCCACGCTGAAAACACCTAAAGAAAACGCAACGTTTTGGCCATGGAGCCTTCTTCAGGTGTGAGGAAGAAGGCTCCACACTTTCAAACCTGAAAAAGGCTCCACAGCCGAAACATTGTGTTTTCTTTTTCAGCATGGAATAAAACTATTACTTGTACCTTTGCAGCCTACACATGCTGATGCAGCTACCCACATAAATTATTGATGATTATTGTTACTGAACGCTGACTTTATAACAATTGCAGAATAAATAAATACATCACTATCATTTTTAAGAAAGGTTGAATAAGAAACAAAAATTACTAACAAGAAGATATCATTCTGCCCAGCTAGTCCATCTGATTGCTACTAGATAATTGATCCAAAAAATACAATTTAGACATTTGACAAACACAAGACAGCACAAATAACTACAATTAGGACCAAATTACTTTTTGGGTTCCTGCAAAATCTAGGAAAAACATTATTCAAGCAGAAAAATCACTAGATGACAGCAAAATCATCAGGAGAGCAAGCTCTGTCATTGGGTCTGACCTGGACCCCTTTGGAGGTAGTGGCTGAGAGGAGAATGGTGTCCAAACTAGAGGCCATCATGGACAACGTCTCCCATCCCCTCTATGACAGGCTTGTAAAAATGAGCACAAGAGCACGTTCAGCAATAGAATGATTCATCCACCTTGCATCTGGGCAGAGGCAACATTGACAGTGACCTGTTTCTGGACTGAACGCATCTACACATCTACTGCTACATCTGTTCTTTTTCTTTTCTCGTTTACAACTGTTTTTTGTGCAATATATGCCAGGGACCTGTCCAATACATTTATATCTATATTTATATTCATATGTGCAATACGGTTTTTCTGCGTACGGTTCTGTTCTAGTTTGTTCTTTGTGTGTCCTGGACTGTGAGTAACTCTTTTAGTGCACCCCTCACTGTACTGATTGTATTGTATGTATTGTATTATTATTATTATTATTGTATCATTCGTTACACTGTGGCTGTATTGTCTGCTGTTGCACGGCAATTTCCCTCACGGGATCAATAAAGTATCTGTCTATCTAAATGTTTGCCACAAGTGGTCAAGAAACTCATTAACAAAGCAAGAAATTTAAAATGAATGTCCTTGGGAAAAAACCAAGGTGAAAATGTGTTAAAGACAATATACAGCACAAGAGAAAGCTACCCTGGAGATTTCTATTGTATATTTCTAACAATATTATATGGTCCAAAATAAAAAAATACATACTGTATAACCTAAGCAGCAAGAATATTTTTGGGAGCAGAGAAGAATTAAAAGAAAAGTTCCTGATGCAGGTAATAATGTATAATTATTATACTACAGATAATAATGGATAAAACAAAAAAGCATACTGTATATTATAGTCCTAATTGATGCCTGTCTAGTGGGAGCTTTAATTGATCAATCAACAAGATTTTCTTTTCCTTAACATGAATCTTCATTAATCAGTTAATCAGCCAATCAATTATCTGGCTACCTCTGATTGACATCAGATATAAATAGCAAATAGCCTGGGAGTTTATTTTATTTTGAGCCGAAGTCATGAGATTACACAAGCACTATATTGTTTGAAGAGAAAGCAGGAAACGTCCCGCCCTGCTCTACTGAAAGAAGAAGCTGGACGTTAGTTTGCAAAAGGTGACTGTACCTTTATTGGTTTGCTGCCTTATTGAGTAAATAAAGTCTTTTCAGTTAAATCCAATTTTTTGCCTTTTCCATGATAGCAACCAAGTTACTCCTATAGAGGGCAAGCAAAGCAGGTGTCCAGCTGCTACATGACGAAAGTCAGCTTCTAGCAGTATTGACTGTGGGCACTGGAAGGTGGAGATAACGCATATAAAAGAGAGGGAAGTTTGTTGGTTATTCAGCCTGTCTATGCTAAAATAGGACCAAATGCAGCAGGGGACAAAACTGTTTTATTCCCACATTTCCTTATTAAACACTACAGATGCAAGAGAGCTTATTTAATGTTTGAAATAATAACTTGATTTATTGTTTCAAATTTCTGAAAGATGAATCAAGCTTTACAGCCATAAAGTAACAGAGGGATTATCCATGAAGCCAAAGGGAGGTCCGAATAGGGAATTTGTAATTCATTAACAGGAAAAATTAACTAAAAAACTAATGGAAATGGAAATATTTAGAACACAAAAACAATCTTGCATTGTTACTGGCAAATGACCCAGTTTGTACAATTTATGTAGGTTATAAATGTAAGGCTACATATTTTGCTTTTTTATCTTGATCAGCCACAAATTAGCTGACAAATACGATATCCAAATCAGTGAACAAACGCAAAGTAAATTAGGTAATCATTTCAAAATGACTGAATTGGTCTTCAAGCCAAGTGATGAGGGCTTTCAGTCATGTTTTCATAATAGTACTGCGGGCAATATGTTTAAGTGGGTAGCCTGGATTGAGCTGGATCGAAATGAAATTGATGAAGGAGGTCATCATTGTTTGGCTGTTGCCATTACCTACTCCACAGCAGTCCTGAACTAGATACAGTATTTGCACAGAAAGATTGTGGCATCAAGATAATGTCCGGTAATGGACTATTTTACCCTTAAATCCAGCCCTGCACAAATAAAAGGATTCACATTTGGATGTGAATTTAAACAGTAATCTTTTATCAAATTCAGAGCTTGTGAAAAAAAAAACAAACAATTCCGCTGCAATCCTGAAGCAATTAGAGAAAGAAATCTAAATCATACTGTACATCAAGCCATAAAAGGCAAAACAATTTTATGCAAAGCAGGGGTGCTTGTTTCTTTGATCTTTGCCTTTGCATATTAAAGACACGTTTTGCATGATTGAAAACTACAAAGCAGTCCCAGTCCCAGGGATGGAAGAGAAGGTATAAGTTGTTTTAATTTACATGCTAGGTAAATTTATACATAATTTAAAATACTTCTGGCTGTTTATGCTTTTAATAGCACTGCCACATTGTAATATTGTGAAATAAATACGAAAGCATAAGAACAAGACTGCATTTTCTAAAAAATTGTAACCTAGTGAACAAATGTACGCACAGCTAAATATGATAAAAACATTTAAAACTGAAGGAATAAATTTATAATAAACCAGACCATCAACAGACTGGTAACTCTTAGGAAAAGTGACAACAACAGATATACATCTAAAACATAAGTGATGCAGTGCTCAGTACTGAGAATGTTACCATTGTGTTACCACTAATTTTCACATACATTTACAGAGCCTCTTTTCATTAACTACCAAATGATAACAGGCAGTAGCACAGTTTTTGCAAAGGTTTTAAAATACAAATAATTTCAACACCACCAAAAAGCCAAAAACTGGTAAAAGAAAGAAAACAATTGTTGCAGCCTAACCTGGAAAACGCATTATCACAAAATGGTAAAATAAGGCAGTGCAAACTGCATATCAAAATGTCCGAAATAAAGAAGCGTGTCTCAGATCATAGTTGACAGGATCGTCTTAACACTTGTATTGGATCAGCTTGATCATTTCTCCTTAACGCTTGTATTGGATCAGCTTGATCATTTCTCCTAGCTGCTCAGAAGCAAATATTGAAAATGTGTACAGAAAGATGTCATCCAGGATCAGAAATAGACTCCACTGTACCAGAGACTTAAGGAATCTTTTACAGAAGAGTTAAATGCAATTAGAACTGGAGTGTGATGTAACAAAACGTCATATTAGATCATGAACAGATGTGTCAGAAAATCTAATTCATGTGTAATACATGTAAAAACATAGACACCACCTGAACATTATAGATGTACTATGCAGATAATGTGGACAGACAGAAGTAATAACAGTAATGACAGCAAAATGGTATTCGCAAAAACTTAAAAAGTTTTTTAAAATATTTGCATGGATGAAGCGCCAGTGCAATGAGCTGAGATCCTTCTTAAAAAAAACGCCATCCAATACAAGTGGTTTTACTGTACAACAACAGAGATGTAAACCCTTGAATATAAAGAAAGGTGCCATTATCACAAGACAGTGGGAGTAAAAAAAAACCCTGAACTCAAAGGATAGCAATATATATACACACATTTTCTAACTGCTTCATCCAAATCAGGGTGGTAGGGGAACTGAAGTCTATCCCAGCAAGCAACGGGCACAAGGTGGGACTGGAGTGCATCGCAGGGCCCTCACAGACACAAACATGCACATACACTCACACTAGGGTCAATATTCATGGAAGCGAATTAACTTACCAGCATGTCTTTAGACTGTGGCGATAACCCATGTGAACATGGGGAGAACATACAAACTCCATGCAGACAGCACCACAGAATTGAACCCCTGGCTCCGACCTCCTGGATTGCCAGCCTGCGATATCTCCAATATTTTTAGAGCCAAAATATAAGACCATTTTAAGCATGTTTTAGAATATTTTCGTTTCCAAGAGCCAATTGCTTCCACCTGCTGTATTTCCTACACTTCCACAGATGTTTTCAATCTCTGCTCCATCCATTATAGTCAGGGGTGATTATGTGTAGCTTCATTACACTAAGATGAAAATTATCTTCAGGTGCAGCTGGTGAGCTGCTTCTCATGTGCCCTGTGCCTCAGTTAGACGCAAGTCAATTTTCTAATAATATACAAATGATTTCCATTGCACGTAACCAAGTAAGGGGTGCTCCCCTTTGTGAAAAAAAACTTTCTTATGGCTATAAAGGAACAGGTAATGGGTTTATTCCATGCTGAAAAGAAAAGAATGGAAGGCTCCACAGTGGAAAAGTTGTGTTTCTTTTCAGCATGGAATAACCCCGTTACCTGTTCCTTTGCAGCCTACGCATGCTGACGCAGCTCCCTACTTGAACTGCTTATGGTTATTACACAAGTCTTATGTCAATTTATTCATTTTGTGTTGCTGCATACTAAATCTTTATGTATAAAGCCCCTATAAACAAACTCATGTGTGACCAAACCGCACCACAATCCAGGGAAGCTGTGAACCTTCCCAGGACTGCCTTCATCACGAGCCTCTTGAAAATCGCATAAAACTCTCAGGAAATCTGGCCCTCAAGGACTGGAATTGACTACGCCAGTTACATAGTGAAATACCGGCATACAGTTTTCTTCAGGAAAACAATCCATCTCACACCAGTGTTTTATTTTCACACTGACCTAATGATGAAGTATTTATAGCCCTTATGTAGAAGAGCTATTGATATATTCATTAATAACTAAGTGAAAAGATGCAACAACAACAAAGTAGTCCAACAAAGTATTTGGCAACATATTACAGTGCTGTTGGCACCGATGTACTTTACATAAATTCAAGAATTATTTCCGTTGCTTTTTACTTGACTGTACAAAGACTTTCCATCTGGGCTTCAATAAAAACCAAGACTGAAAATCTTTCTAAAAAGTTTAGGTACGCACTAGTTTTAATTAATTGTTGCATTTCCTTTTATTAACCTTGGAAAATTGTTTGTGCGACACTTGCTTACATGTATAGTGTACAAACAAGTTATTAGCTGCAATTGGTCTTATAAAGAGATTTACAAAATGTCACATGGGGAGACCTTTTCATTTAAATCCTGTGACATAAACCGAGAAGTGCCCAAATGAAGCTGATTCAAAAGACGTCTACCCTTCTCATCTGAATTCCCGTGTATTTGTTTAGAAACCTTAGCAGATGCTGCTGCTCCATTTAAAAAAATATATAGTCTGTAAACGTGATTCAATCTCTCACGGCTTTATGTGCCAGAAAATTAAGTTACTAGGCGCAGTGTGCCGATGTTTTTCATTTAAAATGCGTACAGTATTAAATGAAGCACTCCTTTTAATTTAGTGACCCAGTGGTCACATATCTTCAAGACTTTTCAGACAGATTTGTTGGGGGTTTTTTTTTGACAAAAAGACTGCTTCTGCATTTGTTATTGTGCTGCAGAAGGAACTGAAATTCCTACTTAAAAGGCATACTATGATATGGTCAGGTCAGGTCCTCTCACAGACAGATATTCTTTTATTTGTTTTATTTTGCCTTCTAGCCAAGGCGTATAGAAGAAACTAGGGGGAAAAAGTGAATATGTTGCAGGGCGCTTACACTGACATTTCTTCGGCTGTAACAATTGATTTAGTTTTGTTTTTTCCAGTGAGCTTGGACAAAAATTAGTTGATTTTTTGTTTGCAGGGTGTGGAAAAAGCCACCGCAGAAGATCTAGCTTTCACAGGGGTTGCAATAAGCAATGAATCAGGAAGGCTGACTAGTCTATAACACCGTTGCTCAGTTTATCTCTGATCATGCTGGAACAATGTTTTGAAAACAAGAATAAAACTTGGACAAAAGGTAAATGACTAGATCACCTGATTCAGTTCCGCTCTACTGAACTCCCTCAACAATGTTACTTAATACAGACCGTTCTTCACACTTTAATTGTAGTCCCTTCAGCAAACAGTACATAAATAAACGTGTGTGTATTATTTCAGCTGCCCAGAGCTGCTTCCTCACAGTCAGTGTAAATGTGTAAACAGAAGAATAAAAGCCTGTTTAACTGCTGCTCAGCTAATGGGTTTTAATAGTCACTGGCCCTAGCTTCCTCAATATTGCGTGAGTGCTTTTCTCATTTTGTGAACTGAGGTTACCAAACCTTATCATAAAATGATGATGAAAAGCTGGGCTGAAAAGTGTTTTGACTCTGTATGGAAGCTATTAACTGTTCGGGAGGGATAACAATGGCAGGTCAATCTCACACAGCTGTACCTTATCTCCATGATCGTGGAAATTGGCTATATACTGTGCATCGAACACAAACATCTCCCTTCGCATTTGTCTCAAGCATCCCTCCTCTACCCCATCTCCACCTCGCTGCTACCCCTTGGTTCACTCCTCTCTGAATGGGGTCCAAGCTTCCTTGTCCTGTGGCCAAGCAGGTTAAGCCAAACCTACTATATCTCAACAAGGATTCCAAACATTCACAAAGCATTCGAGTCTGGGATGCTGTTGTCCCTAATGAAACTCAATTGCTCAGAAAAATATCCTGAACTCTGCACTCAAATGCGTAGTTTTGTTTTGCATGTTATACTTGTTCACTGATGCCACATCTCGCACACTGTATACTGTGGTTTGCAAAGATATACATTATATGATCAAGTCTTGTACTGAGTTTTTTGTGCAGCAACAATTTCAATTATTTGTACGGATAATTAGCTAAATTTAGGCCTGTGGGCTAAAACATACCGAACAGGTATAGAATAACAGGCGACAAGGTGGTATAGTGGTGAGCATTGCTGCCTCACAGTGCTGGAGCTTGGGTTCAATCCCAGACCTGAGGTGCTTTCTGCGTGGAGTTTGTATGTTCTCCCCATGTTTGCATGGGTTTCCTCCAGGTGCTCCTGCTTCCTCTGGCATTCCACAAATATACGCTACTTGAAGGTTAATAGACTTCTGGAAAAACTAACCCTTGTGTGAGTGTGTCTGTGTCTGTGTCTGCCCTGCAAGTAGCTGGACTGGCATCCTGTCCAGGGTGTTTCCTATCTTGTGGCTGTTGCTTGCCAGGGTAGGCTCTGGCTGCCCTGAATAGTTAGTAAATGGATGGTTAGATATAACAACTTTATACTAATAAATCCATAAACACAAAGCAAAGTTCGACAAAAACGATACTGTAGAGCCAGACTAAGATTCTGGTGGTCCTGTGTTTTGCTTTGTTTTCTGAGCTTTTTGTTATTTCTGATATTCTACCTCTATTATTATCAGAGATAGCAACCATGCAGAGCCTTTGACACTTGAATCCACAAAAGAAAGTGGGATTGAGCTGCCCCACCTCGAAGATCAATTAAATCTTCATGCAACAAAAACAACAAGTACTGTATATACAGTATGTGAAGAAAAGAATGCAACATCTGTGGATACATCTTTGATATCTATATGAATCCCTGTGTGTTTTGTGGACACAAATTACATTTTCCTATATCGGATATACATTTATACATTTATATTGAAATTATTTCTCAGGTACATATCGCCATATATTCACAGACAAGGAAAAAAAAACCATACATGCATTGCTGGCGTGTGGTTTGTGAAAAGGCAGATTAGCTGGAGTGAGTAATTATCCCAAGGCCAGTCAGGCATTGCTAGATATGGATGAGTTTGTTTATGAACTTCTGAATAGGCTTCAGAATTTAGCGTGCTGTTGGGAGATTTTAAATGCGAGAACTTTTTTGTGATCGCTATCATTTCTTGCTATGTGCTGTTGCTATGCTACGGGGTAGAGCAAATAGAGTATTAAACAGTCTGCGACTCCAGCAGAACAGGGGTTTCAAAACAGAACATACAAATTCTACATACTGTATTGAATGACAATTACTGTGAAGACAATAAAAAGAAATAAAGGAATGTTTTATAAATAGAGGAGGCCATGTGGCCCATCTAGCCTATATTTGTATCCAATATGCTAAATTAAACTGTACTAATTTGTTATACAATTTTAACATAACATTCCCTGAATTAAATTCTAACAGCTTAACTATGCATACTATGATTTTGTTTGCTGTTTTCATCAAACATCTTTCAGGTGTTTGTCCCAATTGTGAGTTTTATCTTAATCTTTTGATAAATTTCATTTGCTGCTTCAACATTGTTTGCCAGTCCTCCTTATTTCATATCATCTGCTGCAAAGTTGACAAGGTTACTAACTATAGCAGAATCTAGATCTTTGATATAAATTAAAAGTAACCATGGTCCTAAAGCAGATCCCTGTGGTACTCCACTAATTACATTACCTCAAATTGAGCATGTATTTCTGTACTTGTGTTTTCTATTTAATAAGTCCAACATAGATCCATATTGGGCATACATCCACGCTGTCTTTGCTGGACATCTGATTTGTCTTTTTTGGAGATCTTATGTCACGAGAGCTCCGATCCGGGGCATGGGGGGAACGCAGGCGAATGAGTCCAAAAGGAAGTCCAATGGGGGAATTCAGGGTGCAGTCCAAGGTCCAGGTGCCGAGAGATCCATCAGAGACGTAGACGATTAAAAACAGGAACAGGGAACTGGGACCAGGAACACGAAGGGTTAAAATCATAACGGGGCAAGGTGCTCTGAGCCCCAGAATCAGAGGTCAGGACATCTGGGGATAAGGCCTTGCCCTCGGACTGCTTATGAGCCCGGTGGATAGGCGGGCCTTCAGACATCTGTCTTCCAAAGCTGAACCCAGAACAACGGAGACACTGGGCTTAAATAAGGGAAAGGGAATTGGACATAGCCGGGACAAATAAAGCTGGGAAGAACAAAAAGGGTAGGAGCGCCCTCAAGAGGAGGGATGACGATCTTGACATCTTATTGATTTGTGAAACATACTGAAATTGAAGGATTTCTTGTGCACAGAAGTCTAAAAATAGCACATGAAATTAATTTATGTATCGTTTAACGTTTACACACTTCATAGCAATGACTGTGACAGAAAATAATAGGGTTAAATGATTAAAAATATTTCAAGATGTTTCAGACGAAAGCCCCTTTCAGGTGTATCATTTAGGCATATTATTATTCTCAGATTTAAGTGTTCTTAAATACTTTGAATACTCTTTCTGTTGCTTTTACCAAGAACTTTGGGCCTCGGTGTAAAAGCACAAGAATCCAGCTAAAAGAAGGCTTCTTTGATAACTGGCATACCCCAAGTCTTTGACAGACAGGACATTCTAAAGTGGGTTCATTCTCAAACTCCATAATGTTGGCTTCCTTCAGTCTGCTATCACCCTTTTACCCATGTCAATGGGATAGAGGTCACAGTCCATCACCTAAAGGAAGGTGATTCCTCAACCAATGAGAAATCTTCAGGGTGAACACCAGGACTGTAATGACATCCTAACCAATCACCAACTGTAATTTCCTGCTATGAAAAAGGTAGTAGTCAGCTCATTTCGCTGGTTAGCTCACTAGCTCACTCTTCTTCTGTTTCCACCTAAGCTGGAAGTCTAACTTTACCTACCACGTGGCAACAAGCAGACAAGAGTCAGGACTTAAACATTGTTCAGGATACCAGGCCGAGAGAGTGACTCAGTAAAAGAACAGAATCACCAGATCAGTGCATTTCAGACACTTAGACTTCTTTTTGTTGACATTCTGAATATCCGAGTATATTCGGTAAAAAGCTATAGCTTTGACGAACTGAGTTGTTCCCGCAGTATCTAACATATGGCTGGACCCAAACACTCGACAGAAAACTTTGTTTTTAAATACTGAAGTTGAACAAGATGCGAACTTCCTTCCAGAGCAGTCCTTATCAAGGCTAGCCAAACATCTGCCTGTGATGTGCACCCAACTGCTGTGCGAGCTAGCACTGACACGGCAGCTGGCCACTGCTCCACCCACCTGTCACTCAGCACCAGTTACCATGGATACCTATCTGAATGGAGTCCTGAACCACCTGGAAGGAATTTACTTCCTTGCCCACTTCAGGTGGTTCAGGATATTTAAGGGCTGCTCTGACACTGCTCTGGGCACTGTTATAGAGTTTTGTCTCCGAGCCCTTCAAGTATTCTTTCCTGTGTGTCCCTAGTTTCATTGGAATCCTGACCTCTGCTCCTGCTTATGGCTTTCATTCACGGATCATCTTCATGCTTGTTATGTTCCTCTGCTTACTCGTCTTGGACTCTGTTTGTTTACCCATGACTTGGCTTGAATTCTCCCCTCGTGGTTCTCTACTGTGTCTTCCTGGATTGAACCCTCACTTCATTGGACCCTGACCACTCTCAAGTGGTTTCAGCCCTGCCTGCTCGATCACAAACATGGACTGTTTAGTTTCACTTTCTCCGGTTCACTGCCTGCTCAGTTGTATCACAGAGCACGTGGGTTCACCTTACAAAAACAGACTGTTGTTTACGCAACCTTAGCAGCAGTTTATTACACTCCCTCTCTCCTCTCTGCACCAAGACAGCTAAGCAGCTGACTTTGCATATAAAACTTCTACAGTATATTCACATTATAATTCTCAGGAGTTACACTATTATTTAAAACACATTTGAGAAAGTTTAGTTCGCAGTAGTACTGTAAATGTATTTTTTCTTGTCTTTGAGAAGATTAATATGATTTATTCTATGAAACTGAATAACCTCCATTGTAGTTGTTAGAACTGTATTTTAACTGATGTTATTAAAGAACTGTATTTTAACTGATGTTATTAATTCTGATCTTTGTGACACCTGAGTCAACAATCAACTATTCCTATCGCAGTAGATCAATTCATAAATATCCTTTCTATTACTTCTGGAGATTTGTGATCCATGCTTTGGTGTTGTATCAATAAACTCTATATTGTATATTTAGTACCCATGTTTTAGACTGTACATTATTGTGTTTGATTGATTCCTAACAGTTGTCAAAACACTCTCACAATTTACTGTTCCCATTTGTAATTGTTTCAGTAAACTAAAAGCCCTCACGTCACTACATAACAGTTTACAATGACAACGTAGTCCAGTGGTCAAGACTCTCTAAGTATAATCCACAGCAGAAAATAGAACGTGCAAATGTTACAATCTGATGTTTGTCTTTCAGTAAGGAAAACACGTGCCTTCCACTATTTGCCCCACTTCTGTTATTCACTTAATAAATACAATTAGCATCTTAAAGTCAATGGAGCAAGCGTGAGATAAGGATGGCAGAGATTTACAGGTAATAAAGATCATAATCTCTCCTGATTTACCCAGATCAAGTCCCAAGGTCAGAGCTGGGTTTGGTTACTGTGTTGTAACTCATACCACAACCAATTAATTACACAAAGCTCAAGACTGTCCTCTGTATTTATGAGAAAAATGTTCATTTGTTTTGTTAGACATCTCTTAATTGACCATCAATCATGTTGGTTTTAAAAAACGGATACAGTATGTCATGACATACTACAGACAACGAAACTAGTTCTGACTCATCACATGGGTTGAATGCAATAGAGAAGAGATTGAAACAAACCAAGAAATTGTTCCCAGTAATAGTAGATTTCATTTATACAAGTGGGAGAGAAAAGGAAGAACATTTACATTCTCTTATTATGTAAAAAATAATTGTGGCCATTTGATTTTAATGGCCTTGAAAGTAAAAGGATAGGTCTATGGGGAATGATACTTTCTACACCGTATGAACGTTTTTATAACAGCCGTGCTGAAACACAGACATTAAGGTGCCAGCGTATAGACTGAGAATTAGTAAGAGACAGTATGGAGTGTTCCAGAAATTATTACCCCTCACTCGGTCTCATTTTGCAGCCTTGATCTACATATTAGCAAATATGTTGGGCTTGGCTGTAATAAAACTTACTGTCTCTAAAAACATGACCATGAATATTACTTCATATTCTCAAAACCACCATACTACTGTATGTATCAGGGGCAAAAAACATTTAATTTTAGGCTTCCCCTAGATTTTACTCCAGAAAACAGGAGACAAAAACATCCATTTGCTGCTCGTTATCATATTGTGTTGTTTGCAAGTGAATAATAAAAATGGAGACCGTAAGGATTGGATGCACATCTGTAATTCTTAGCATAGTTTGAAGTCTGGAATCTGTTGCAAATGGGGTTTTGTCAAAATAACTTTCAAATAACTGCTTGTTCATTCTAGTTAGTAAAAATTAAACAATTCCAAAGCGAACAATTTTGTCATGTTTGTTTTTTGTATCACGTACTGTATTTGTATTTAAACCACAAAAAAACAACACGTTTATCTACTTCTCCAGCATTTGTTTTTTGTCCTCTCGCATCTTGCCTTTCATTCTATTGTTCCTTTAGCATTTCATTTTGTGATCTAGACTCTCTGTGTCTCCCATTTTCGCCTTCATCCTGTTATTGGTGTTAAATAAAACATTTCTGCTTGTTTCATCTGCAGCTCCTGAAGTCTGATTCTTTGCTCCTTCTACTGAGGCATGGGCTTTAAATCCTAGAAGACACTCTCTAAGAATGTGTGTGAAGAGTAACAAAAAAGATCACTTGACTTATTTTACTTCCAGCCTTGTCTTCTGTGCACATCATTGCTGCCAAGCATTTTGTACAGCAAAAAAGGAAACAAGTGTCACTCTACTAAAACTTCACAGAACTGAAATGCAGCCTAAGAACAGTTTAAACGAAACAGAAATGCTGCCTACTAAGATCAGTATTAAATCAGTGTATAATATAGGTCCATAATGAATTGAAACGAGAGTAGTGTCTACATTTTCTATTAATAACTCTTGGTCAATCAGCAGTTTACTTATTTTATTACTGATTGCCTACAACTGCAACCATTTGAGAATATGATTACCCTGTTTAAATGTGACAACATACCGTAAGAAAGGTTACAAAAAAGAAGTTGTCATTTGGTTACTAGTAGCTACTGTAAGTGAAGTAAGGTCTATATACTGTATGTTCCTTGAAAGCTTACAGTTTTGAAAACCATGACGGGTAGCTTGATTTTGTGAAAGTAATACTGCTTTTCTTGGTTTTTAATGTTCTTTCCTATAGATTCCATTTGCACCCTCTAGTTAATGTTTCACTGTTGATTCTGAAGAACAGGGAAAGTGTTACAGTACCTTTAAGTATTCTGAATATTTGAATCAGGTCTCTTCATTGTCTCCTCTGTTCTGTTCTTTTTGGCAGAGAAATGTGCCTTCTCAGGACTGATTCTAGGGCAATAATCATTTTGTACAGACCAAAATATACCAAATATTTTTAATTTGCTGGAACATTCTATTATTAAAATAGTACATCCCTTGGAATTCTACACTTTTAACTGCATGCAGTAACATTTTATTTCCATTTTTTTATACCAGTGTCAGCATAGATTAAAGTATTTTTCATACATATATATTTAAAGATTTCCCCATCTTATATCTATAGTTCATTCATCTACAGTTACCTGTGTAGATAAAATTATTTTGAAATTAAATAAAAATAGGGATAGGGTGCCAAGTAATTTGTACACTCTGTTTTGAGTTTTTAATTGCATAGTATTCTGTTGATTTATATAATATGTGCCAAATTACTATAGCAGTAAGTCAATTAAATATAGATAAGTGATTACACAAACCCATTCTTATTTTTGCATTTTTATAAATTGTACTGTAAATTCCTGCACTTGTCTAGCTGTTAAATCTGTGTTTCATGTCATCTGTCATGTGTTTTCTGTGTTTTGAATTCCGAATAGCCTTTCCAGTTTCTACATGTTTGCTAATTCTACTATTTTGGCATCATCTAGGAACTTGTCTAGTTTAATGACTGTTATGGCGTGACAGTGAGATGAAAAAAGGTAGAGTCTGCTGGACAGGTTGAGGAATTTAAGTGCTTGATCCCCTAGTGAAGGCCCAGGAAGAAACGAAAGCTGAGGAAGTCAATGTGAAGGCTGACGGAGATCGCCGAAACAGATATGAGCTGTGAAGGGAGATGAAGATTGCCGAGGTGGGTATGAGCTGTGAAGGCTGATGGAGATTGCCGAGGTGGGTATGAGCTGTGTAGGTAGATGGAGATTGCCGAAACAGATATGAGCTGTGTAGGGAGATGGAGATTGCCAAGGTGGGTATGAGCTGTGAAGGCTGATGGAGATTGCCGAAACAGATATGAGCTGTGTAGGGAGATGGAGATTGCCAAGGTGGGTATGAGCTGTGAAGGGAGATGGAGATTGCCGAGACGGGTATGAGCTGTGAAGGGAGATGGAGATTGCCAAGACGGGTATGAGCTGTGTAGGGAGATGGAGATTGCCGAGGTGGGTATGAGTTGTGTAGGGAGATGGAGATTGCCGAGGTGGGTATGACCTGTGTAGGAAGATGGAGATTGCCGAGACGGGTATGAGCTGTGAAGGGAGATGGAGATTGCCGAGGTGGGTATGAGCTGTGAAGGCTGATGGAGATTGCCGAGACGGGTATGAGCTGTGTAGGGAGATGGAGATTGCCGAGACGGGTATGAGCTGTGAAGGGAGATGGAGATTGCCGAGGTGGGTATGAGCTGTGAAGGCTGACAGAGATTGCCGAGCTGGCTATAAGCCGGGCAGCTGGGCTGATCAGACAGTGAAGGCTTGGCACAGCTAAACAAAGCAAAGCAGGAAAGGGAAGCTGCGAGGCCAAGGAAGGCTGGAAGGTCGGGGTCTGGTACAATGCCACTGGTGTCGTACACTGCAGAGCTGAAGTGGAGAAAGGAGACAGAGGGGGAACCAGTTGGCAGCAAAGTTCTGAATCTAGACAGACAGATGGGCTGAATCAGGCAGATAATCCTTCTCTTATGTTGGCTGGTTGTGCTGAGAGTGCTCCTCTGGCATGGAAGGAAGCTCAATGACAGAGCACTGGACTGTAGGCAGATCAGGGTTTGAATATCCTGGGGATAATGGGCTGATTACCTGTTAATTGGGGGCAGGTGGCTAGGCCTGCCTCCCTGAATGAGTTCACACTGCATTGGAAGATGTGTGACTCCTCGTGCAAACACAGCCAGTTACCATGGAGACCGAGGACTGCCAGCCCTGGTTAATCTGGTCGTAACAATGACTTTACCACAATCTAGATCATTCATATACTGTATATTAGGACTTGTATTGGTCCTAATAGTGATCCCTCTTAAACCCATCTAATTCTATTACCCAAATCTGAGAATTCCTCTTTTATCTGGACTCAGTTTTCTATGAACAATTTCTCAATCCAAATACTCCCATTACCTTGAAAGCCTACCACCTGCAATTTCTGAATTAATCTTTCATAAGTAACTTTATGAAACGCTTTCTGAAAATCTAAATATTCCATATAATATATTCTACATCCATTATTGCTATTACCTGTTAAAATAACTCTAAGAAGTTATTTAACCGAGACCTATATTTTCTAAATCCATGGTGAATATCCCCTAGAATCCTATTATAGAGATCTCATTTTATTCTAATTACCATTCACATAACCGTAAATGGAATAAAAGTAAGTCTTTAAATACTTTGCTCAGTTTTGTTGCCTTTTTATGCATACATGTATGTGTGACAGTGGCAGTTTTCCAATCAATTGATACTACCCCTGTCTAGAGTGAAATTTTGATCATGATTAATGAATAGTGTTTTTGTTTCCATAAGTAAAATTGTTAGATTGCCATCAGGCCCTGGATAGTTATTTATCTTGCATTTTCTAATACCTCTAACTATTCTATCTGTTCTATCCTTATATTACTGTAATAAATATAGTTTTCTTTGTTCAGACACTGCATGTTGTCACTTTCTTCCTTAGTAAACACCTAATAGAAATATTCATTTAATCCATTATTTATTTACATTTTATCATATATTAAGCTTCCCCTTCCTATTTCTGAGAATCGTAGTCCTCCACCATTCTTTTCTGGTTCTAACACTTAAAATATTGTTCATTGTAAACAATTGTGATAGTTGTTTCTGTATCTTTCTTGACCTTTCTTAAGAAAAATTCAGTTTTATACCTGTTCTTGCAATAATTGCTCTTTCCCTTTAGCTAGATGCTTTTTTAAAATCATTTGATAAATTACTTTCTTTCTCCTCATATGCTTCTTAATTGCTTCATTAAACATTTTGGGGCACTGCTTGCAAGTCATTTACTTTCTGTTTGACTGAATCTGTTCTGTAATTCAAGCAGAATATATTTTCAGTGTTGCCATCAATTCTTCATCCATCCATACAAATTCCATATTATTGTAACCCATTCTACTTCTCCTAAGCTACATCTCATAATCTGCTTTGTTGCAATAGTAATCCTTTGTTTTGGATTCTGTACAGTTTCAGTATATACTACAAAGCAAACCATATTATAAACGTAGTTCCTTAATGCATCTCTCATCTCTGTTTTCATTGCTGTACCTTAATTGATCAAAATGTCTAGATCAATACAGACATTCGCTCTTATAGGTATTCTGATTGCAGCCATTGCCATGATTGCTGTTTCAGTTTCAGTTGCTGACATCCCCACAGTCTCACAATCTATTGGAGAAAGCAAATGTCCCACAATAACAACTTCATCCACTACATATACATTTCTGATTTTGATATATAAAACTACATTATTATTAATACTTGATGTCTGTATGGTGTTCCTATCACTGTCCCTTGTTTTTTAAGTCTGATATACTGTAAGACCTTTAAATCCTAAAACATACATATATTTCCCTACTCTTTATTTCTTCCTTTAAAATATTGTCACTATTTCAGTCCCACAGATGCAGAGATTCTCTCTAATTGTTTTGGAAACCCACCAGGTTTCACCTGACCCCCAAATCATACAGCTTTGTACTGGTGTGTCTTTTGATTTTTATTCTAACGCAGCTCAAGTTTTCACATTTGATGCTTCAACTGAAATAGTGATGTGCTTTTCCAAACCATTTAAGAGGCTTTTAGCGAAAAACCATTCTAAAATGTCTGGGTACGGTAACAGTTGAGTAACAAAGTGCTCACAAATTCAGCTGCTGTGAAAAGGTACTAGATAACAGAAAGTACCAGAATTTAGCCCAGGATTATTTGTGGTCTGGGTGGATCTTATCTATTGGCCTCCTATGATCCTACTGTACAGAGCAACTGAGATTCTCTGCTATTTGCATTCTTGCAACACCAACACCTGATAGAGCTTTTATTGTTGAATTATTCTACACCCTCTCTCTAGAACATTCTGACAGTTACAGCTTAAGTTAATGCCTTTATCATCTCCTTGATCAACCTAAACTAAAGACACAGTAGTGGTTTCTGTCTTTCCTTTTTTCTGTTGCCTTTTTTAATGCTCATTCTCATATAACATCTTTCTCGTTTGCACTGATTTGTACTGATTTCTCAAGTCAAGAAACCAGTCTCTCTTTTTTGCACAATAATCCTGCTAGGTTATGTCTTTATTCATGTGAATGTATTTTTAACTTCATGGATATGCTTGAAATCTGAAAGTACTTCAAAATGAGTCCTACTTCTATGGCTTTTAAGTATACTTATCCCACCATTTCCTCTTTAAAATTGCTACATTAATAAATGTACCATATATTACATTTAGCTTTGTTATACTTTTGCTATGTCCTACTTACAGTATTTGCCTAACAAATTGTGCCTTTTAAAAGAGATTGTGTGAATGTGACTCTATTCACAAAAAATATCACTCTGTTCCATAATTCATTGGGACAGAAGTTGTGAAGAAACAATCAGTCTGGCCAGGATCTCCTTAACATACTCTTCAGCACAGTGGGAGAAACAGGGATGTGAAAAGCAGTTAGAATACTGCAGTGAGCTATTCCTTTCCAATGGAGTGATTTCTGTCAAAGCGATAGCTTTTCGTGAAGCTAGCATATCGCAGTGGCTCAGAAGGAAAGCTTTATCCTTATTTTGTTTTGGTTAAAAGAGTCAGAATGTCATTTCTCTTAGTTTTGAAAGAAATAAAATGCAAAATACTGGTCAAGGATAAAGGAAGAAAGTTCAAAGAAAACAGCATGG